>NW_027492758.1:0-61096 GCF_021521415.1 Bidens hawaiensis | reverse complement strand
AGCAGAATTTGACAAGAAAGTCAAGGAGAAAGAGATTGTTGTACAAACGATACAGGGATGAAGCCGGATATGCTAAAATGATATTTTTTTAATGTTTACATTTGAGTAAATATTGGGGCCTAAGCGAGTTAAGTTCATGAGCAGTTATTCACCGAAATAAAGTTGTAGTATTCAGCTAATTGTATTAGTGTGTTTAAAGTTGTATAAATGTATGATATGGGTGTTGTTATGATTGATCATGTCGCATCGCGCGGGTTTGTAACATCCAATATTTCATTGATAATCTAAATTATTTGGGTTTAAATATATTATACAAGATAAATGTAATTATCTAAAGTATGAGGGGAATAGTGTCATTACATAAAAAGTTAAACATGAAACGCTACCCTCTTCCTATAAATATAGCCACCATCTCATTCATGAAGCCTCCAAACTCCTTTACCAAATTCCCATTTTTGAGAAAATCACCCAGAAAGACATGACGATTCCTGGGGATTTAATCGTCGGATTGGTCTCAAATTTTAACTGAGTTTTCATGGTAAACAAATGAAGATTTCCACCGATTAGATCTTCGATCAGAGGTGGTAAAGTGCCGATTTTAACCAGAAAAACATAACAGCAAAACTGGAGTTTTTCCGGAAACTCTTTTGGTTTTACGGCAACTGTAGCGACGCCTGCGGCAGTGGCAGTGGTTGTGCTGGTAGATCTCAGCGAGACGGTTCTGTGGTTGCTTGAATCACTCAATTCTGACTTCGTTTGATATGGTTTTGGTTTGAATGTGTAATTAAGACATAAATATAACCAACCTACATATATGTATGTAAAGAGAGTGAAATTAGGGATTAATGGAGTTATACATTCACTTCTCGCACTTCTCTCTGTAATATCACTTCTCGCAAGATCCATCCCCTATATATATAATGTATATAAGAGAGAGAGTGTTGAAGTGTTAAAAGTTAAGAACTTTACAACAAATGAAGGATAATGTACAAGTGTATATAACATAAAGGACTTCAAAACTTATCTAACCAGCAAATCCTCACAATCACCGTTTCAAATTTTGAATTTCATAAAAGTTTGTAAAATGACATCTCACATCCCCAACGGCCTATCTACACCCCAACTTTCACCTTCCTTGTTGCGCCAACTATTAAACGAATGGGTTGGGATTCCGAGGGAGCCACAAAAGGTAGTCATACAAGAGTATTTGTATCCACTTGTCGTCGGATTGTTGTTATCGCCGGTAACCTCCACCCCTAATTTAACGCGAGGTTCATTTTTTAAACGTTTTGTTCTTTTAACAGTTGTTTTACGTCTTCTAAATCGTCCGTGTTGTTTGTAGGGTTTTCATATTTGAAGTTTGAGGAGGGGTAGAGACGATTTTCAGATCCGAGCATCAGATATTCAGATCTAATCTGTAGGTTTAAGGGCAGGTTTTACACTTTATTACGTTTTCTATTATTTCCATTAATTTTAATGTTTCACATTTGTGCCAATTTAAAGGCTAGGGTTTTCCCTCTTAACCAAAATTAAGGGGGTTTTTATCACATTTTAAGTGAATTTGTTTTTGATAAACTATATATGTGTCTGTTCATTTCATTCACAGTTCTTACATATATGGCGATGATGCTGGATTTGGTGGTGTTTTCCTTCGCTCAACTAGATTGGGTGATCAAATAGAGTTTTAAACGCCCCTCTTTGTGAACAGGTAGTCTGATTAATATAAGCAACCCAATCTTGACTTGAAAAAATTTTCTTTATAATACATTTGACATGTTTTAAGCTGAAATGCTGACTTTGAATGCTTGTTTACAGCAAGGGAATTGTTGGGGAATGCTATGGAGTTTGAGATTTTTTGAAGCTGCTCGTCACACTAAGAAAGAGTGGAGTATTTCTGGAAAAACAAAAGGTTTGAGTATTTATGTCTGGTTAGATCGTGCAATTTATTTTGAATCACAAGACTCGATAGGAGAATATTTTTGCACCAACAGAGAACTTTAACACTAGTTGGCCTTGTTCAAGATGCTTTGGAAACCACTATGTTCCAATTTCTACCCTCCAAATATGTATAAAATGGTTTTTAACTTTTTCTACAAGGGTAGTTTTGGCATAAAGAATTTGATTCTAAGTTAACCTTGAAACAGAATAAAGTTGTCTCAGGATTAGTCGAAAGCTTAGGATTTTCTTACGATTAATTTTAAAACCAGATGTTGTTTCATGTCTTTTAAAATTTGAAATGGGTAAGATTTGATGCTAGGGGCAATTAGGAAATTAATAGGTAAACAATATTTGTCTATTATATAAACAATTAAAGTAGATCGATTCGTTATTACAGTCAGGCTTTAGTTGCACACTTCTCATGATTTCATGGGTTAGTTTTTAAGAGTGTGCTTCTATTAAACTGTTTTTGTGGTTGGATGTTGTTTAGCTAATGTTTGTCTTGTGAAAACCGATGAAATTCTGGTTTATGTGAAGTTCTTACGACCTCAAGTATAGGTAATAAATTGTCATACAAGTTAAATTTCATTATTGATATTAGATATAGATGTTTTTTTTTTTTTCAAAATGCAGAGGAAGACGTTGAGTTCACTGACATTGTTGACATTCTGGGTGATTACATTGATGATGAAGACACTTTGCGTATGGAAAATCGCAATACAAACAGTTCCTTCTTTCATCTAAAACATCTTCTTTTCAACTAATGCCAAAAAATGGTAAGTTCATTCAAATTCACACACACATGTAGTGCTATTAATGAGCCGAGCTTGGCTCTTTTATGTTTATGAGCTAAAATGTTGAGTTCAAGCTTGGTTTGTAAAAACTATTTTCATGTATACGAAAAATTAACAAATGGTTAAAGAAAACATGTTTTTTTATAAATTAATGTTTTGAAAAATGGGCCATTTTAAAAAGATATCGGTTTTGTTCGGGTCAAAACGGCTCAGTTTAAAAAGGTATTGGTTTGGTTCCGATCAAAACGAGCCATTTCAAAAAGGTGCCAGGTGGGTTCGGGTCAAAGTGGGCCATTCTAGAAAGGAATCGGGTTCGGTTTTATCTGATTGGGAGGTCTGTGAAAATGTTAATTAGTGATATACTATGATTATAATTGAAACGCAATAAAAACTTATGGTCTGGTCATTGGAGCTATAATGGAAAATGATATGAAGATCAAACATTTCAAGAAAAAGATGAAAGGTTGGTAATAATGGGCTGACAATTGGAGCTAGAATTTCTCAAGATTATTCTTATAGAAGAAAGATATGGAAAAGGTTTGAAAGAAAAAGAGCCAATAAGGATTGACCCTTCTAAGAGAGAATAATGAGGAGATTATAAACATGCTTTTGATCCTGTATGTAAGGCCCTGGTCCCGTTGCCCTACATTGACGTTGGATTTACTCATAAACACAGTTCTAAATATCAGAGAAAATTAAAACTTTTTGCGGAATATAAAAACATCAAACATTGATATTAAAATTTTGTCTTTAAATTTCAAATTAGCTAAACATAAAACATAACATTTCTTCACTAGATGTCAGTCAGCTCAGTCCATGCCATGTGTCCCCCTCAAACCAGCTCCTTCATCCTATTTTCCTGCATGCATACTAAAATCAGTTACGTTGAGTGAGTTCTAGTTAATCAGGCAACACACATTACATTCATATATACGTATACGTATCCACATATACATATTACATACTTAATCTGCTTCATTCATACATACACACGTACATACATTCATACTTCTATATTTTCATACTTGCATTTTTTCATGCTTTCATACTTACGTTCTTTCATACTTTCATTCCTTCATACTTTCATACTTTCTTGTTTTAACTTACTTATACATACATAATCATCATTACGTTCTAAAGAGCCTTTCTCCCTATAACCTCGTAGACGTACACACGTACATACATTCATACTTCTATATTTTCATACTTTCATTCTTTCATGCTTTCATACTTACGCTCTTTCATACTTTCATTCTTTCATACTTTCATACTTTCTTGTTTTAACTTACTTATACATACATAATCATCATTACGTTCTAAAGAGCCTTTCTCCCTATAACCTCGTAGACGTACACACGTACATACATTCATACTTCTATATTTTCATACTTGCATTCTTTCATGCTTTCATACTTACGCTCTTTCATACTTTCATACTTTCTTGTTTTAACTTACTTATACATACATAATCATCGTTACGTTCTAAAGAACCTTTCTCCCTATAACCTCATAGACATACAAACGTACATACATTCATACTTCTATATTTTCATACTTGCATTCTTTCATGCTTTCATACTTATGTTCTTTCATACTTTCATTCTTTCATGCTTTCATACTTTCTTGTTTTAACTTACTTATACATACATAGTCATCTTTACGTTCTAAAGAGCCTTTCGCTCTATAACCTCGTAGATTATTAGGGTCTGGTCCCTATATTCGTAGATATTATTAGGGTATGTTCCCTATATTCGCATATATTATTAGGGTCTGTCCCCTACATTCGTAGATATTATTGGGGTATGTTCCCTTCATTCGCGGATATTTTTAAGGTATGCCCCCTACATTCGCAGATATTATTAGGGTATGTTCCCTTCTTAACCATACAACCATACAATCATACATAAATTTCTTTATAAATACATATATATATATGTACCTTCATGCATACTCTCAAAATTTTCTATATCATTATTATATAATTCGTATATCATCTATAAGGTATTCACATATCATACACTTACCACTCAAGGTAAGTGTATTAACTAATCACATCGAGTATGCACATAGCCCCGGAAACATAAACAAGGAAATTGGGCTAGAAACTCACCTGGGTTCTACTTCTTTCGGAATTAATTGTAACACATTTCTTCAGTTGGGCATGGCTAACTGTGTAATAATTATAAGTATTAATCAGCTACTTCTAACTATATCATCTAATCGGATCATAATTTTAATCGAATCACCATTATAATTGAATCACAATTCTAATCGAATGATAGATCTAATCGAATGACCATTCTAATCGAATGACAGACTCTAATCGAATGACAGATTCTAATCGAATGGTCAATTCTAATCGAATGACAGATTCTAATCGAATGGAAGATTATTATCGAACAGAATTCGATTCGATTACTTTGCCCATTCGATTTGATTACATTGCCCACTCGATCCGATTACTTTGCCCACTCGATTCGACTACTTTGTTCATTTGATTCGATTACTTTTCATTTGAATCAGATTTTATTCCCATCATTTTCCATCCCTCTTTTCGACTTGTTTGCCGTCTTGCATAATAAATGAGCCTTTGAATTTAACCATATTGTTTTTTTGCACTAACTTGGTTCAAACGTTACCCGTTTTTCCCGTTTCATTCCAAAAAACTTGTTTATGTTCAAGTTTACACTTTTCTCACATGATAAGGTCCGATTTACCATCCTACCAAGTTTCATGCATAACCGTCTTCATTTACTCATTCTTTTCACAAGCCAAACACTACACGTTTTACCCGGAAACAAACCAACTAACCCGTTTACTAACAAGTTCATTGCTTTACAAATAATCATGACCCGTTCTATCATCCTACCAATAATAATGCAAATCCGTACACGGAAAGTAAACCTTTTTAACAAAAACGTACCTTTGAGATTTATGTTTGAAATCATTAGAATAGACCAAAACCATATCAAACGAACTAGGAATTTAGTGATTCAAGCGGCCACGGAACCGTCTCGCGCCGATCTACAAACCATCAGCTCTCCATTTCCGGAAAACACTGCTACAGTCAGTTGAAAAGTTGAACAATTTCTGGAAAATTCCATTTTTAGCTGTTGCGTTTTTTCTGATAAAAGCGGACTTCCCGACCTCTTATTTAAGATCTGATCAGTGAGAATCTTCATTTATATGCCATGAACATTTAGTTACAATTTGAGACCGATCCGACGGTTAGATCTCCGGGAATCTTCGTGTCTTTATGGGTTGTTTTCTCAAAAACGAGAAATTGGTAAAGAATGAGTTTGAAGGCAAGGATGGGTATGAATGAGATGGTGGGTACATTTATAGGAAGAGGGTAGGGTTTCATGTTTAACTTTTTATCTAATGACACTTATTCCCCTCATACTTTAGATAATTACATTTATCTTTTATATTTCATTTAAACCCCGATTCATTTAAATATTAAACAAAATTTGGAATGTTACACTATAAAAGCTAATCAAATAACATTTCTCGCATCGTACGGTTGCATGGTTTGGGATTTTTTTCGTACTCATCAACTTGTTTTCTTATTATTTATTGATTTATTATTTTCTTATACTTTTGTTTAAAATGAATGTGATGATTGTATTGTCCAGTCTTGATTTATATAACTTCATGAGTTCATCAATGGATTCAATTGTATCTGAAATAGCACATCAAAAAAACAAAAATGATCTCTTCGGTTTATTTCTTTGTTATCTTTTTTTGTGCGTGTAATACGTATTGCTATGACATGCAAATTTGTTATACACAAATAACAACAGGGGTATTTTGGTTTGAAATTGATGCCTAAAATGTTGTGCACAAATCTTGTGAAGGGGAATTTTTTTTCAAAACTTTTTCTTAACTATTTATGATATACAAAATGTCAAAACTGTGTAGGGCCATTTTACATGAAGTTGTTAGGCATAAATCATGAGATGATTGTTAAACTAATAGAAACGAGTATTGTTGCCACCGTCGTATCGTGCGGGTTCTTCACTAGTGTGTGTGTGTATTGGTGAGATCTAGAGAGAACTCCTTTTAAAGAGAGAACTAGAGAACTACAAAAGAATTATTTCTAACCTTTTTTAAAAATAATATTTTGTGATTTTGTTTTCTTTCCTCCTAATAAGATGATATTTTTCCTAAAAAAATAAAATAAAAAAATCGTCGATGTAATGCATATGTGCATTAATGTGTATTGCATATAAAAATAGTGTTTTATTGCATATAATACAGCACAAATGCATTATCTAATACACACTATTGAATATGTATATATATATGTGTATATATATATATATATATATATATATATATATATATGCAAATACAACACTAATAATTGTATGAAAAACAACACTAATGCACATATGCACTATATCGATTTTTTTTTAATTTCTGTGAATAGTATAACACTATTGCAAATATACAATACAAACAACTGTATATATGTTATTCAACACTATTCAAAATATCAAAATGCACACTATTGCACATATGCATTATAAAAAAATCAATGTGTTGCATATATGCATTACAAATAGTTTTTTTTTTATCTTTTTTTATTTTTATATTTTTTGTGCTGAAGAATAACAACATATAAGAAGAATGATAGAAAAAAATTTAAAATATTTTTTTTAATTACTCTACTATATATATAATTATTGTATTTGATTCTCACACTTAGCACGTTAATTACTCTAGTATATATATATATATATACTAGCTTTAGAGCATGTATAACACACGAGATTATCTAAATAATTAAGTTACAAGTAATGCAATAATATTATTTAAATATAACAACGTGATAAGATGAATGGGTGAAAATCAATTCAATAATAGAGTGTATATGTTTGAATTGATCGAATCAATAAATCTTGATTCAAAAGTGATTGAGTAAGTAAGTAAGTAATTGAATAATTGAATAATTAAATAATAGAATAATTAAATCAAATCATAAATCGTTTCGCATAAAATCAAATAAACAAACAAAAAAACAAATAACGAATGTTTTTCGATGTGTTAGGTTTCCCATGAGCTTTCCATGACATTTTGTTACCCCAACTTATTAGCATATCAAAACCAAAACAGATGTATGAGTTGGCCTCCCATTAGCATTTCATGGAAATTTGAATGACCCAACTTAATTAGCGAATTAATGTTTCAATTGAGTTTGTCGACCCATGAGCATGACATGGCGATTTAACTGAGTGAACTAAATAACTAATAAACGAACTCAAGCATAAGTAATTGAAACATCTCGTGTATCACCACGGATGATAATGGTCCAACAAAATATGGCAAATAAAAAGAATTGTGCAAATGTACAGTTGGCATGTCAATGGCTTCCCATGGATTTTCCACCCAACTAGACATTTTAAAAACGATAAAACACAATAAAGAGTGTAATCGTTTAGCCAATTACATTAAACGCTTAAAGTGTCGGTCTCATGACGATTTTCACTATGGCGGGGTATCTTGTCACACTCCCTAGTTTTAAGTGAAAAAGAGTAAAAACAAGGATAAGGCATTCTCAAGGAATTCCCTATAAAAGCAATCAACTAACCATAAATTAAAAAATATTTTGAGAGAAGCCATAAAAATATTTTGAGAGTGAGACATAGTCTCGGAGTTATAAAAATATTTTGAAGGTGAAGTATAGCTTCGGAGTTGTGTGTGCATGACAATAAAAATTAATAATAATTTAAATAATTATCTAAGAAAGCTGAAACAATTAAATTGAACACATCAGGTAAACAAATAAACTCATATGGGGCTCCTAAGCATGTTATGTAACATCTCGTTTTCTCGTTTCGGTTAATAAAATAAAATATGAGTTATTATGAATCTGGATAGTGTTGGGTTAAGTAAAATGGGTAATGGACTTGGGTTATTAAGGAAAGGAGAAAGATCATGGGCTTGATAACCATAATTAACCCATAATCCATTCATTTCCACTCATTCCATACACTATCAAAAACACACACTTAAGTTAACTCTCATCTTACTCTCTTTCTAGCCGAAATAACCAAGGAAACCCGACTATTGATCCGAGGTAATAACGTTATGATATTATATGGATCCAAACCCGATAGATTTAGTCGCGAAACGATGAGCCGACACCCTAAACCATTAAAGTCACCATATCCGAATGGAATCGGGTATAAACCGATCGAATAACGAGCTTAGGGGTCACCCTAGCTTGGATCTGGAACGATCGGGACGAAAAACGGTGTGGGAATACATTTTTCCGGCCATCGCCTGTTTTTCCGGCATGACGGCGCCGGAGAGGCGGCGCCGGAAAACGGCGTACGAGGTTAAAGGGAATGTTAGTAAATATTCTGACATTCTCTGACCTAACCCTAATTCGTTAACAGAAGAATAACGAGTTAACAACAATTCTTTATGTCCATTCGTTAGGGAAGAATAACGAATTAACAGCAGTTCGTTATGCCCATTCGTTAAGGAAAAATAACAAATTAGCAGCAATTCGTTATGCCCATTCGCTGAGGAAAAATAACGAATGAACCTTGATTCGTTACGGCCATTCGTTAAGGAAGATTAAAGAACGAGCAGCCATTCGCTATGCCAATTCGTAACAATAGAGAAAAAACGAAGGAGCCTCCTTCGTTAACGAACTGAATAACGAATTAGACTTTTAAAGAATGACAGAAAGGTCCCTGGACTTAGAAAAGAATAATTTAATTACATGATAGCCATTGGACTTTATTAATTGATGAAAGATACCTTAAAGGATTAAAGAGTTAACAATAAAATATTATTAAAAAATTCTAATGGAAATTGTGTTAAGACAACTAATGGAAATAAAAAATTTTCAAGCTGACCTGGCAGCTAGACCCCAGCTAGGGGCTCTGCCCCTTGGACCCTACTAGGGGCTACCGCCCCTAGAACCCCGCTAATGTAGGGCGCCGGGATCGGGGTCTTAAAAATTGGTATCATAACATCAGTTTGAGAGAATTAAGCAACCTACATGCTTAGACTCGAACAGAGAATGGGATATAAGTAAGAAAAGAAAGAAGATGCTAGTTCAAGAAAGCCATGTGCCATACAAGCAAGTTAAGTAAAGGTAAAGCACGTGATTAATTTCATGTGTAATGTAAGAATGTGTAAGGAAGTTAGCTTAAGTGCTAGAGATAGGAGTATATGATTATATGAACTATTTTATTGTCTAACTGTTAGAAGTAGAACTAGCACAAGTGGACTCACAAAGGGAAGTGTATAGGACACAAAGAGTAACGTGATCAGCTAATCACAGCTGGCCACTGTTATTAACTGTTAGCCTTACTATCTTTGTACTAAATAGTTTCTTAAGTGATGATGTTTGTGTTTCTTTATAGAATACGAATGGCTGGAGCAAGAAAGGTCGTCGGTCAAGGAGGTTATACTGGACGTCGTGGTAGGCCACATGTCGTCTGATAACCTTCTGTAGAACCCGTTACTAACACAAGGGAAGAAGGAAGTGCAGCTGGACAAAATCCAAGCTCTGCTGGAAGCCATGTGAGGACCACTGAGAGGGTAGTGGATGACGGTAAGAAAACTGATGATGCGGAAGGTGAATCGAGTGAAGTCCGATCTGTGAAAGTTGATGAGAGGAAGAGAGGCCGAGGTGGGTGTAACTACAGGTCGTTCAAAGGTTGCGACCCACCAAAGCTGACTGGTCTAGGAGACACAATCTCTACTCTCCAATGGATAACTGCAATGGACAAGGCTATCCAAATTAGCGAGTGTCGTCCTGACCAAGCGGTGGGTTATGCCACCCAATCGTTCGGAGATGAAGCCATATATTGGTGGGAGTCGGTGGAGCAAAGAAAGACTTGAAAGGAAGTTAAGGCTATGAAGTGGGATGACCTGAAGGAATTGGTGATGAAGCGATTTTGTGCTAATGTTGAGGTTGAAAGTGCTGAGTTGAAGTTTCTAAACTTGAGTGCGGGTAAGATGACACACCGCGAGTATACTACCGAATTCAACTTCATGTCTTGGTTAGTGCCTGACATGGTGAATACCGAAGCCAAAAGAATCAAGTGCTACATAAGAGGACTGCCATAGAATGTCCGCACTTTGGTCAAGACCAGTCAACCCTGCTACCTTCGACTCTGATGTAGAACTCGCAGAGATGGTTTACAAGGCTCTTGATGTGGATGAAGTGGTGGTAGAAGAGAAGAAGGAGAAGAAATGGGTTGTTCCTGCTAAACGACCCGGTACCCAATTGTGGAACCCTAGAGATAAGAAGTAGAGAGTGGGAGAAAAAGTCGTGTAAGACGTGTGGAAGATGCACGGTGGGGAGTGCAAATGAGGTAAGGGTACGGATGTATGTCACAAGTGTGGTAAAGTTCATGGCGGAGAGTGTAGGATTGGATCGAATTCCCGTTACAAGTGTGGGAAGAATGGGCATTATGCCCCAGATTGCACTGCAAAGCCCGCGTGCTACAAGTGCGGTAAGACTGGTCATATGGCTAGGGAGTGCATTGATGGTGAAGCTGGAGGAAGCAGAAAGAAAGATGCTGATCAAGCAAGGCCAAGTACTAGGGCCTTCATGTTAACTCAGGAACAAGCCAGACAGATTCCTGATGTTGTGACAGGTACATTTTTAGTGAACGGTATTTCTACTTCAGTATTGTTAGATTCAGGTGCGAATAGAAGTTTTGTAGCTACAAATTTTAGTAACTTAGCAAAAATGAAATGTTGTCAAGTGCCTGAAACCTTTATAGAAGAAACCTCTAGTGACGCCTCGGTTAAAATAATGAGAATGGTTAAGGATTGTAAGATAGAGTTAGAGGGACATAAGTTTCTTGTTACCTTGTATGTCACATGACCTTGGGAGGGTTCGATGTGGTTATGGGGATGGATTGGCTACCTGAGTTTGAGACTCAGATAGTGTGTAAGAGTAGATTAATAAGGTTAAAATCTTTGGCTGGTGGTACGGTGACAGTTTATGGTGATAAAGAAAGTTCAGGGCTTAATGTCATTTCGATAATAAAAGCCGAAGGATTGATAAGACGAGGGTGTGGTGCCTACCTGGCGTATATTGTCAAAGCTTTGGCCGAGAGGAAAGTAGTGAAAGATGTTCCTATTGTGAGCGACTACCCAATATTGTTCCTTGAAGACCTTCCAGGGTTGCCACCGGAGCGAGAGATAGAATTCCAGATATACATAGTACCAGGAGCACAGCCCGTCGCGAAAGCACCTTACTACTTGGCACCATCTGAGATGAAAGAATTGATGCCTCAACTACAAGAACTCCTCGATAAAGGTTTTATAAGACCGAATGTTTCCCCGTGGGGCGCAACGGTGTTGTTTGTTAAGAAAAATGATGGAAGTATGAGAATATGTATCGACTATCGCGAGTTGAACAAGCTTACGGTGAAAAATAGATATTCGTTACCACGGATTGATGATTTGTTTGATCAACTACAAGGTTCGAGTTAGTTCTCACGAATAGGCCTTAGTTCATGCTATCTTCAGCTTAAGGTGAAATAGGCAGACATACATAAGACCGCGTTTCGGACGCGGTATGGACACTACGAGTTCCTCATGATGTCGTTCGGTCTAACAAATGCTCCCGCAACATTTACGGATATGATGAATTGGGTATATCGGCCGATGTTAGACAAGTCAGTTATCGATTTCATTGCGATATATTGATTTATTCAAAGAGCGAGTCTGACCATGTAGAGCATCTGAGAGAATTATTAGAGGTTTTGAAGAAAGAGAAACTGTATGCTAAGTTCTCAAAGTGCGCATTCTAGTTGCGTGAGGTACAGTTTCTAGGTCACCCAATCAATCCTAAAGGGATTACCGTGGACCCAGCTAAGATTGAAACGATAACGAATTGGAAGACTCCGCAGAACCCGACTAATATACGCAGCTTCTTAGGGTTGGCTGGCTATTATAGGAGATTCATTGAAGGCTTCTCCAAGATAGCCGCACCGCTGACCGAAATGACTCGGAAGTCCGTAGTATTCAATTAGGTTAAGTTTCAGGAAGAAGCTTTTGAGGAATTAAATAAAAGACTCACACAAGCTCCAATACTTGCTCTACCCGATGGTGATGAGGATTTGGTTGTTTGTACTGATGCCTCGCATCGTGGGTTGGGTTGCGTGCTAATGCAACGAGGAAAGTTTATAGCTTATGCGCCTAGACAGTTGAAAGTTCATGAGAGTACATACCCGACGCATGACTTAGAGCTAGCAGCAGTAGTGCATGCTCTCAAGATATGGAGATATTATTTGTATGGTACTTTGTGTACCATTTATATAGATCATAAGAGTTTGAAGTACTTCTTCGAGTAGAAAGAACTGAACATGAGACAGAGAAGGTGGTTAGAGTTGATAAAGCACTACAACTGTGATATCAAGTATTATCCTGGTAAAGCTAATGTGGTCACCGACGAGCTAAGCCGTAAGAATGAAGACGTCATTGCAACCGTGAAGTCATATAAGTTGATTATAAACTCATACATATTCGAAGAAATCATCAAGGCGCAGTTTGAGGTGCTTACAGATGAAGGATTAATGAAGAAAGAAAGAATTTTCGGGCAACAAGACGAGCTGATGGAAAACATTCATGGTGTTAAGACTAGGTTTAACCGAATGTGGGTTCCACGCCATGGAAATGACATAGGTTCAATCTTAGATGAAGCTCACAATTTGAGAGACTCGATTCATCCAGGGTCCACCAAGATGTATCAAGCCCTGAAGGGAGATTATTGGTGGCCAGTGATGAAGAATGATGTAGTGGAGTATGTTAGTAAGTGCTTAAATTGCTTGCAAGTCAAAGCTGAACACCAGAAACTGTATGGGAAGATGCATGCTTTAGAGATACCTGAATGGAAATGGGAACACATCACCATGGATTTCATAACTAAGCTACCCCGTACGGCTAAGCATCATGATACCATTTGGGTGATCATAGACCGTTTGACTAAGAGTGCTCACTTTCTACCTATGCGAGAGGCTATCTCGTCAAAAACGTTAGCAAATGTGTTCATAAAAGAGGTTGTGGCTAGGCATGAAGTGCCATTATCAATCGTGTCTGATAGAGATACTCGCTTTACTTCAAGATTCTGAAAGAAGTTCCATGAAGCTATGGAGGCAAGACTGAACATCAATACGGCGTATCATCCTCAAACATATGGGCAGTCTGAAAGGACTATCCAGACCTTTGAGGATATGCTACGTGCTTTTGTTTTAGACTTTGGAGGAAGTTGGGATGATCATCTTCATCTGGAAGAGTTCTCCTATAACAACAGCTACCATTTAAGTATTGGTATACTACCGTTTGAGATGCTATACAGTAGACGTTGTAGAACCCCTGTATGTTGGGGAGAGATTGGTCAGAAGGAGACTGGAAGTTTGGAAGTTGTGCAAGAAACCTCTTCAAAGTTTGATCAAATCAAAGCAAGAATGAAAACTGCTCAAGATCGTCAAAAGTCCTATGCTAATAAGCGGTGACGACCAATCGATTTTAACGTTGGTGATAATGTGATGCTCAAGGTCTCTCCTTGTAAAGGAATTATACATTTTAGGAAGAGAGGAAAGCTAATTCCAAGGTACATTGTACCGTTTATGATTGTTGAGCGTGTGGATGCAGTAGCTTACAAGCTAGATTTACCCGAGGAGTTAGAAGGAATTCATTCTACTTTTCATTTTTCTCATCTGAGAAAATGTCTAGCTGATGACTCGTCTCACGTGCCATTAGTAGACATCGAGGTTGATAAACAGTTAAACTATATTGAACAGCCGGTAGGGATAGTCGACCGCAAGGAAAAGCAGCTTGTCATAAAGTTATTCCTTTGGTGAAAGTGATATGGAAGCACCATAAAGGGTCAGATGCCACCTGGGAAGTTGAATAAGAGATGTGCAAGTTTCACGCAGGATTGTTTAAGTAATAGTTAGGTTTCGGGGACGAAACCTCTTTAAGGAGGGATGTTTTGTAACATCCCTTTTTCTTTTTTCGATTAATAAAATAAAATATGATTTGGGATAGTGTTGGGTTAAGTAAAATGGGTAATGGACATGGGTCATTAAGGAAAGGAGAAAGACCATGGGCTTACCCATGACCCTTGATATAGAAACCATAATTAACCCAAAATCCATTCATTTCCACTCATTCCATACACCATCAAAAACACACACTTAAGCTCTCTATAATCTTACTCTCTCTCTAGCCGAAATAACCAAGGAAACCCGAGTATCAATCCGAGGTAATAACGTTATGATATTATATGGATCCAAACTCGATAGATATAGTCGCGAAACGACGAGCCGACACCCTAAACCGTTAAAGTCACCATATCAGGATGGAATCGGGTATAACCTGATCGAAGGACGAGCTTAGGGATCACCCTAGTTTGGATATGGAACGTTCGGGATGAAAAACGGTGTGGAAATACATTTTTCCGGCCACCGCCTGTTTTTTCGGCATGACGGCGCCGGAGAGGCGGCGCCGGAAAACGGCGCACGAGGTTAAAGGGAATGATAGAAAATATTCTGACATTCTTTGACCTAACCCTAATTCGTTAACAGAAGAATAACGAGTTAACAACAATTCTTTATGTCCATTCGTTAGGGAAGAATAATGAATTAACAGCAGTTCATTATGCCCATTCGTTAAGGAAAAATAACAAATTAGCAGCAATTCGTTATGCCCATTCGCTGAGGAAAAACAACGAATGAACCTTGATTCGTTATGCCCATTCGTTAAGGAAGATTAAAGAACAAGCAGCCATTGGCTCTGCCAATTCGTTACAATAGAGAAATGACGAAGGAGCCTCCTTCGTTAACGAACTGAATAACGAATTAGACTTTTAAAGATTGGCAGAAAGGTCCCTGGACTTAGAAAAGAATAATTTAATTACATAATAGCCATTGGAATTTCTTAATTGATGAAAGCTACCATAAAGGATTAGCGAGTTAAGAATAAAATATTATTAAAGAATTCTAATGGAAATTGTGTTAAGACAGTAAATGGATATAAAATTTTTCCAAGCTGACCTGGCAGCTAGACCCCAGCCATGGGCTCTGCACCTTGGACCGTGCTAGGGTATACCGCCCCTAGAACCCCGCTGCCAGGGGCGCGTCCCCCGGATCCCCATTCATTGAGGGTTATAATTAAACTACAAACACGATATGGGCAGTGATAGTTAATTGATAAGTGTAGTTATACAGTTAGTCGCGTACAGCTAAAGAAAGGGATAACCATTAACGGTGAACGTAACCGAGTTCAGGTGAGTTTCTAGTCCCATTTTCTTATTATGCTTTCGGGGTTGTGTGCATACTCAATGTGAATGTTAATACACTTACCTTAAATGGTATGTGTGTGCTATGATGATTGATGTGATAGTATGTATGAATGTTATGAACGTATGCTTGCCAGTACATGAACGATCTTCGGATATTGCACGTATCGCCAGAAAATGTGTGTCTTATATAAGATGCATGAATGATGTATGAATGAGTAAAAATATATATGAACGTATATAATAGAATGTATGTATGAAGAAGCGTAGGAATGGTTGATTAGATAGAGAAGGAAGAGACCAGACCCTTATAATATCTGAGATAGAGAAGAAAGGGACCAGACCCTAAAAATATCTGAGATGAAGAAAGAAGGGATCAGACCCTAATAATATCTGAGATGTTAAAGATAGTTGTATTATGAATGTATGAAAGTATGAAAGAAAGTATGTATGTACGAATGAAAGAAAGATAATAGGCTAAGTGTGTAATATGTATCTACGGATACGTATATATAAATATGTAAATGCATTGTATGTTGTCTGATTAACTAGAACTCACTCAACATAGTTGACTTTTAGTATGCACACAGGTGAGTAGGATGAGACAGCTGGATTGAAGGGGGGGCACATGGCAGATGAATTAAGAAGCTGGCATCTGAAGACTTAGTTAATAATGTTTGAACTGAAAGACATGTTTTAAGTTATGTATTAAAGGCAAGTTATGAATGTTTTGTAATAAATGTTGAAATTTTATTTATTCCTCGAAAGTTTTAATTAACTATGATATTTAGAACTGTGTTTATGAGTAAATCCAACGCTAATGTAGGGCGCCAGGATCAGGGCCTTACATGTTACTAAGGCACCACTAACGACCTATCTTAAGCCTTCGGCTCTGATACCAATCTGTCACACCCCAACCTAAGGCGGAAATGTCGGGGCGTGAGCTGATTGGTCACAGTTCTCAAGGTACTATCATGCAATAGTTAAAGTTATGATATCTATTATTTCAAATTAAATCATCCCACGATTTTCAAATACCACAATACACAGTCAATCAATAAAATAAATAAAGATTAAATAAAATTTAAGTTTTTTTTCTTCCCTCTAGCATGCAATCCTAAGTGTCTTCAAACAAACTTGATATTTCATATCACACGATAATCTGCATATGCGTTAAAAATACAATAATTTTGTCAACACTAGGTTGAGTGAGTAAAATATCAGATTTTGTGAATATATAATAATAAATAAAAGTGCAAACTGTATCAAGTGAGATAAACAATTTAACCAAATAAGCAAGTATATAAGTTGTAGATCCGCACGATGCCAGATGAACTGGATGATGGCTACTACATAAGCAATTAAATAAGTTGTAGATACGCACTATGGCTACTACAACGATACAATCAAATAAGCAAGTTAAGCATATAACACGTTAGGCATAAATTGGTATACACACATGATTAACATTTGCAATTGAGTATTAAATAGTAATAAAATTAATAGTAACGCATATGTCCCAGAAATAGTAAAAATGAGTTAAAAGGGGTAGTGAGATATTCACCTGATTAGATGAACAAAATACAAATGAGGATGATGTGAGAAAAATAAATCCTTCGGGATATACTGTCAAGAATTCATAGTTAAATAATAATAATATGAATTAATAATAAAAGATATAACACAATTTAATGAATTAAGGTCTCGATGTGATTTGAGTTAGGTCAGAGATTAGAATGTTTATTAATCAATCAATGGATTTCTATTATTATTGATATTGCGAAAACATTATTATTAGTTTAATTAAATAAATATGAGTTGAAATATACTATAATATTTAATTTTTAATAGGTAATTTTATGTGTAATAATAATATAAATATTTACAAATAATATAATAATATTAAATTATAATACAAATATTCAAATATATATTTAGGAACCTTTGACACAAATTTAATGATATAAATATAGATAACATGTTTAATACGTTCGTTATATCTTGTTTAAAGAACAATACATAATATATATATATATAAGAAAATTCTATACAGACATTCAACGACGAGAAACACGAATAATGGTGTTGGGTTTTAATAAAATAATGATGATTTACTATTATTAAAATTATACTTGTATATATATATATATATATATATATATATATATATATATATATAAACGGGATTTCGTCAAAAGATGTAACTTAATGATGTTGGTTTAATAAAATAAAAGTAAAGTTTATTTATCATTTATATCAAAAATATTGATTATTTATTAAACAAAACCAAACCTTTATAAATAAAAACCTCTATAAATTTTAATAACTAATACACACACACACACACAAATATGGTTTTATCCAAGGTTTGGAAAAGAAACTAGTTAAAAAGTCGGTTTAGTAGAAACTATTAATTATTTATGATTTTATGATATTTAAATATTAGTTTTGAGCTACACCATAAAAAATATATTGTAAGTTTGAGGGGCTTCTCGACTTTACCAATTGACAAAAAAAATGTTAACCCGTTCAATTTTGTGAATGTTTTGTTTCACTTTAGCATAACTTTTTACGACATGTTTTATTCATGGAAAAGTTAATTCTGACATAAATGTTTCTAATTTGATAAAAGTTAGAAGCATTGATAGGCTCGGTGGCATGTCAGATGTGTTTGTCATTTTATCTTAAATTTTAATAGTCATGAGAAAAATACTCAATGTACAAAATCACGAATCTTTTGACTATATCCAAAATGGCCTTATAAATAAATTCAAAACCCAGTCACCTTTAAAATTCTAACTTTCATTTGTTTTACATTTTCAAGTCAAAATTTTGAAACTGTAACAAGTTTTACGATAAATCTATTTGCATTCTCAAAATTTTAAAAATATTCAGACTACCCATTTTTCACCCGTAACAAATTTGAGCCAAATGTATTTAATTTGTACCAAAAAAATATATTTACCAACTTTTAACTCGTAACAATCAAATTTAAGTTCTATAAAAAACCTGAAGCAATCCATGATAAAAAAAACCTACAAGAAACTAAATATGATAAACTTTATTATATTTAAAAGTGATTACTATCCTTACAATTTAACACATATATGTATAGTTCACTAAATTAACCGAAAACTAAATAGATATATTTAAATCATATATTTATAATTTGTAAATTTATATGAGAATGTACAAAAAAAACTAATATATAAATGAATCTATTTTAAAAAAATTGATCATCTTTTAAGCATATATTTATAATTTAATGATTACAAAAATTACTTCATAAATTAAAAACATATTAGAGTTTTTTTTGTTTATAATCTTCAACAATATACATAGTATATTATGTTAATAATAACATTTAAAATTAAATTCTTTTCAATATTTAACAAACACGGTTTGTTGTTAATTTTTGGATTTTACAAAGTATGTTGTGAAATATATTTTAACAATGTATAGTATAGTAAGTAAATATTTATTTTTGTAAAAGTGTATATAGATAATATAAATAAAGTTTAAAGAAAAGTGAATAATTTAATCATGTTACATATATAATATAAACGGAGTGTAAAAGGAAAGTGAATACTTATTGATCTATGATATAAGGTCAAGTTATAATAAGAAGTATGATCTTTGTACGAAGGATTAGAAGTAATCTAAACAATTAATTTTCAATTTGAATGGTTGAGATTAGTTTGGGAAAAAATGAAGCATAAAACAAGGGAAATGACAAAAAATGAATACCACATAATTGTTGACCTTCTCTCCTCACTTGCAAAGTACATGCCAATTCCCTAATCGTTTTAAAACATTCATAACTTTTTTATACGACGTCATTTTTTAAAAAAATATCACCTTAATAATGAGCATATTTTATATCTTTAATATGAGTATCATATTGTTATGAAAAAATAAAGTGGGATTTTTTATACATTTTGTAATATGCTTATATGCATTGTGTTTTCTTCTTTATCGTGTTTATCCAATTATGTTTTAACATAGTGTTTTTTCTATTGTGTTATACAATTGTTTTTTTGTTATTGTGTTTTTTTCATTGTGTTTTTTAAACTGTGTTTATTTACATATTTTTTTTCATTGTGTTTTTTTTTTCATAGTGTTTTTCATAGTGTTTTTTAAACTGTGTTAAAACTGTTCACAGTTCGTTACATTTACTGATTACCATTTGTTAATCTTATTTTTTCAAAATTAACCCTTGAATTTTGAAACTTGTCAAAATGGCTGGTATGTATGCACTAGTCTCACAGAATATGTTACAACAAATGTTGCAACTTGATACCGAGATAGGTTCACATTCGAAATGTCTAAGGTTGATGAAGTTTAGTGACTTTACCAAGTGGGAACCCCGGTTTCGTGCTCATCTAGGATCAGTCCACCCTGACTGCTCATATTGCTTAGATGAAGTTTATACTGTTCCAATGATTGAAGATGAGACCATAGGCTTCAGACCTAAAACTATTTCTCAATACTTACAGGAAGAGAAGAAAGCATTAGAGATAGAGACAAAAGCTTATTCTACTCTAACCATGGCTTTACCTGAGAACATCTTTCATCAAGTGGGTAGTATAAAAATTTGTGCCTCTTTGTTTCAACATATCCGAATGAGAAGTATGGGAAACACTGCTGAAAGCAAAAAGGTTATGCTTAAGTTTTAATTCAGAAACTTTAATCTACTCAAAGGTGAGACGGTTGAAGAAATGACGGCAAGATTTAATCACTTGATTGCAGAGATGGATAAAATGAAGTTGGAAATTTATGAGATTGATAAGATTGATACTATTAAGAGTGCACTACCAAGTTCATACTCTACTTTTCTAATGGTATTAAAAGAAAACAGTTATTTCAATGAAGACTTGACTGCGAGTGAGTTTTTACAAAAGATTGAAGCTCGTGAATATGACCTCAAGTGTCAAAAATCATCCAAGGAAAGTCAAGATCCTGCTTTCTATGGTGGTAGCATGCCCCTAAGCTCAACCATTTCACCGATTACTGCATTTCTTACACAGAATGCAAAAGAAAATGAAACAACCATCTATAGTGATCCTAGAGCATGTTTTTATACTGCTGGTAACTCTGGATCCCCAAATGTTTCTGCTGGTTCGGGAAGTTCATCCACTACAAATCAATACTTATCACCTCCGAATATTAACATGAAAGAAGTTGAACAAAATTTTTCCTTTTTATCAGCTTTGATGACTTCTTATGAAAATTTGGTGAGTAGCAAGATTGCCACTAGTGATCTGACTGATGAAGATTATGATTAGATTGATCCAGACGACTTAGAAATCATGGATTTAAAGTGGAACATGGCAATGATTGTTTATAAGGTGAAAAGATTTATGCAAAGGACTGGAAAAGACCTTCCTGCCTTGAACAAGAAATTGGGATTTGACAAGTTAAAAGTGAAATGTTACAATTGTCAAGAATTCGGACACTTTGCAATATACTTATATGCATTGTGTTTTCTTCTTTATTGTGTTTATCCAATTATGTTTTAACATAGTGTTTTTTCTATTGTGTTATACAATTGTTTTTTTGTTATTGTGTTTTTTTCATTGTGTTTTTTAAACTGTGTTTGTTTACATATTTTTTTTCATTGTGTTTTTTTTTCATAGTGTTTTTTATAGTATTTTCTATTGTGTTTTTTTCCGCTGGCCGTTTTCCGGTGACCTTTTCCGGTGATTGTTTTTAGGTGACTTTTCGATGATTTTTCGGGCAAAATTTCTCGGGGATCGTTTAACGGTGACTTTCCAATGAATTTTCCGGTGAAATTTTTTGGCGAAATTTCCGAAAACTTTTCCGACAAGGTGGTGCGGTGGTTGACGGTGGTGGTGGACAATGGAGTGGTGGTGGTTGTAGGAGATGAGTGAAGATATAGATAGGTTTTTGAAATTAATGTAAGTGTGTTTTTTAGATTAAAGGACGTGAGTTTTCAATATTATAGTAGTAGACTAAATACCCTCCTTCCTAACCTTTGTAGGAAAATCAAACTTCTTAATTGAACCTAATTCCTATGATATATATTGGTTTTGGATGGAAAATTTTGTAAGGATTAAAAAAAACCGACATATGCCTACAATTATTTTACTTTATTAAAATATATAGATTATTAAATCTACTTATAAATTGTAAGTTTTAGATATTATAAACAAAACTAATAAAGTAATTTAACTTTTGAATTAAATAGTCCATTATGTTTACAGCCTTCGGGTTAGGCCCTTCTAGTCCCTTAATTATAAGGGTGACAAATGTGACTCATGGGTTGAATGAGTTGTATTAAAATGTATATAATGGGTCAGAATTGGTCAAACTAGAAAAGGAAATGATTAAAACGGGTTGACATTTCTCGAAGTTTTTTTTTTGTTTTTTTTGTGAAACGAGGAAAAACGGAAAAACTTTTTAGTTTTTGATTTATATTTCAAGTTATAATTTTTTAATTATTATTTTTTTTGAATTTTTTAACGAGGGGTTTTTGAATCTTACCTATTTTAACCAATTTCAAATACCTCTCATTAAAAAATTCAAAAAAATAATTAAAAAATTATAACTTAAAATTTAAATCAAAAACTAAAAAAGTATAAAAACTAAAAAGTTTTTTCCGTTTTTTGCGTTCCATAAAAAAAACCTTCAAGAAATGTTAACTCGTTTTGACCCGTTGCAATCATATTCATTTTAGTTTGATTAGTTTGACCTATTATATACATTTTAATACAACTCATTCAACCCAATGGATTACATTTACCATCCATACAGGCCCGGCTCCAAGAAACCCAAAAAAAATTTGGGCCGAAGGCGAATCTAAATTTGGGCCTTAAGACTTAAGTAAAATATAAACTCGATAACTCAAATAAAAAAGCAAATCATACGATGATAATATTAATTTCAATACACAAAACATAAATATTGTAGCAAAATAATATAATTTGCATACCTAAACGAAACGCGATGCTCGCCTTGCATTTTTTGAAGCAAAACTCTCGATCAATTCTTGATAATCTATGCTTTCCAACACATCGCTCTCAATAGATATCATCGCCAAGCCATTAAGTCTTCTTGGGACATTGTGGATCGCATGTAACACTAAAACTGTTAATATAATTAATAATAAAACTGTTAATTCAAATATTCAATAAACTGATAAACATAAACTGATAAAGCAACAATTTAACAACTGATTAATTCCCTAACTCACAAAGACACTAACATTTATACTAAAACTAAACCAAGTAAACAAATAAAGTAATAAACAACTAATTCTAAACAAGAAGTTAAAACTAAGTCACTAACCCTTAGTCCCTTGCTGTTGCTGCTGGAGTCACTGACGGAGCCGGCTGCGGGCCTGCGGCGGTGGTGGACTGGTGTCTGGTGGTCAGTGCCGGCGTTCACGGTGGCGGACTGGTGGTTTGTGGCTCAGTGGCTGGCTGGCGTACGTACGGTAATCGCTTGGAGAGTTGGAGATGGCGTTGTAATGTTTTATTATTTTTCAAAACCTTCAGACTTCTCTTCTGGATCTATTATTGGGGAATTGGGCTACAAGTAATTGAGGATAGAAACAATTTATAAATGGGCCTAAACAAATTTTTTTTTATAAAATATAAAAAAAAAATTTAAAATTTTCGGGCCTACTGAGTGGTCTGGCCTATGACAGTCGGTCAACTACCCTGCCATAGGCCTGGGCCGGCCCTGCATCCATACTTAATCCTTATAACATCCGTCCCTGCACACGTAAACATCCACTCGCTTTGGTTTATAACCACCAACCCATGACACATGTTTTGACTCAAGTACTTATGTGCCGCATTAGTACTTATGGGCCGCATAAGTACTTATGTGCCGTATAAGCACTTATACGCCCAAATGCGCAGACCAGGTCTCCTTCAACGCGTTTTTAGGGTTTTTTTTCTTCGGTTTCGGCGCCGTAAGCCGCAGTTACCCACCATGGTTGGCCGGATTTTGATTGTTCATAACCCAGGTAGCTTCGGGGTGTCCAGATCCAAGCTAAGGTGGCCTTTAAGTTCATTTTTGGTTGATTAAACACCGGAATAAAGCTAGATCTAGATTCAAACGGCTCATTCGGCATCCCGGGGCTGCGGTGTCGGGTTCTAAAATGTTGGGTCAGCTGAGATAAATGATTTCTTACCTTCGGTTGGTCTTGGATTGTTGAATAGAATAGTGTAGAAAGTGTTTGGCTTAAGTGTGTGTTTTTATGGTGTAGGCTAAGATGTAGAATGATGGAGATAGAAAACATTTAGGGTTTAAGGGGTATTTATACTCCCTAAGCCCATGGACCTTTATCTTTATTATTATTTTTCTACTAACTCAAATTAATTC
The DNA here is from genome assembly GCF_021521415.1 of Bidens hawaiensis. Lineage (NCBI taxonomy): Eukaryota > Viridiplantae > Streptophyta > Magnoliopsida > Asterales > Asteraceae > Bidens > Bidens hawaiensis. Next base: position 36,727 of record NW_027492758.1, on the reverse strand, counting down.
TTCCAACGTAATTAATATTTTGATATTATTTATGGGAATTTCAGGATGTTACAAGTCTACCCTCCTTAAAAGAGGTTTCGTCCCCGAAACCTACTATTACTTAAAAAAATCCGGGTAAAACTTATGCATCTCCTATTCTACTTCCCAAGTGGCATCTAATCCTTTACGATGCTTCCATATCACGTTCACCAAAAGGATAACTTTATGACGAAGTTTCCTTTCCTTACGGTCAACGATCTCCATAGGCTGCTCAATATAGTTTAGCTATTCATCAACTTCGATGTCTGCTAATGGCACGTGAGAAGTGTCATCAGCTAAGCATTTTCTCAAGTAAGAAACATGAAAAGTAGAGTGAATCTCTTCTAAAACTTCAGGCAAATCCAGCTTTTAGGCCATTTCACCCACACGATCGACGATCTTAAACAGTCCAATATACCTTGGACTTAACTATCATCTCTTTTAGAAACGAATAATCCCCTTCTAAGGTGAGATCTTGAGCATTACATTGTCACCAACGCTAAACTCAATCGGTCGTCGCCGCTTATCAGCATAGGACTTCTAGCGATCTTGAGTAGCTTTCATTCTTGCCTTGATCTGATCAAAAGTTAAAGAGGTTTCCTACACCATTTCTAGACTTCCAATCTCTTTTTGGCCAATCTCTCCCCAACATACAGGAGTTCTACAATGTCTATCATACAACATCTCAAACGGCGGCATACCAATGCTCGAGTGGTAGCTGTTGTTATAAGAGAATTCGACAAGATGCAGATGATCATCCCAACTTCCTCCAAAGTCTAACACACAAGCACGTAGCATATGATCAAGGGTTTGGATAGTCCTTTCAGACTACCCATCTGTTTGAGGATGATACGCCGTACTGATGTTCAGTCTTGTTCCCATAGCTTTATGAAATTTCTTCCAGAATCTGGAAGTAAAGCGAGTATCTCTATCAGAAGTGATTAATAACGGTACTCCATTATTAGCCACAACTTCTTTTATGAATACATTTGCTAACGTTTCTGACGTGATGGCCTCTCGTATAGGTGGAAAGTGAGTACCTTTTGTTAAAAGGTCTACAATCACCCAAATGGTATCATGATGTTTAGCTGTACGGGGTAGCTTAGTTATGAAATCCATGGTGATGTGTTCCCATTTCCACTCTGGTATATCTAATGGATGAATCTGTAACAACTCGGGTTTCCCAAAATCTAAACTACCCGATCCGTTTTCATTTTCGGAAAATTTTAATTAATAAGCGTCACCTTTATCGAGTTAGTATTATTTTATCCTTATTATTTAATACAATATTGTTTATTATAATTATTATTTATTACATAAATTTAACTTTGATTTATATTCAATTTGTACCATAAGCTTAAACTTTTACCTATTAATGTTTCCACCTGCAACTCCCGAGGACTAAAGTGCAAAATCCACATTTTATAACCCATCAAATCTGTAACCCGGATCCATTACCCAAACCCAAGTACCCATATTCATGATCCAGAACGTATCCGTGACCCGTTTAGGATTCTTGCACCACAATTGTCGCTCTAAACTAAGAATTGATTTATGTTTTTGATTACTCTTACCAAATGCGGCCTAACCGACACCTTATACGAGTTTAGAATATCAATTAGTGATTCGTTTTCTTCTTTTACTTAAGCCGACAACCCTAATTTCCTAGAAAATATGAAATCAGTTGTTATAATACAATTAAACACGCATATAGCATCCTCTAGCCATCGCCAATATTACCCCATGATGAATTGTATTTCCATGATCTGCGCATAGGCGTTTGATTCCAATTTCCTTGTCGTCGGGTTTCGTTATAATACACCATCGTTACAATATCGTGAAAGGTAATGGATTATATAGTTATGCTCGTATTGATGTTAATTTCAAAATCCCTATCATTGATTGAACGATCAATGAACAGATTAAGCGCTTGATATTCTAGGGTTCTTGAGTAAGATCTGGGCTTTTTGTCTGCAAGTTTTAAAGATTTTGTTTTGTGTTATAACCATCCAGCACCCTAGCTCAGATGGCTAGGGTGGTTTGTGTTAAGGCTTGAGACGGCTGGGGACGCAGGTTCGATTCCCCCATCCCATCTTTTTAGTGATTTTTTTATATTATCATTTTTACTCACTTTTAATAAATAATAATCAATATTTTATTAAAACCAACATAATAACTCGTTGACATCCTGAACTATGATTATAACCATGAATATACGCATATACTTATATATATGCATATGTATATGTATATATGAGTTATTAAAAATTTGATAAAGGTTTTTATTTATAAAGGTTTTGTTTATTTAAAATACATAACAAAATACATATGTATATATTTTAACACCATATTATTTTACATAATTATTTGGCAAGTATTTTATAAACCAAATGTATTTTTTTTATAAATATATTATATATACTATTTATTACAACTTTAACTAAAAGTAAAACTTGTAAATAAAAGTCATTTATATATGATTCTTTTTATATAAATTAATATATTTTTGATAAGTAATCATTATTTATAAACTTTATATAAATTATTATTTTACGAACACCCATTCAAACTCGAATATCTTTATATAAGATATCAATATTTATTTGCTTAATTAGTTTACAAATATGAGTTTAGATGACTAAAAAGAATATAATAGTAACTTAATAGCTTTATAATTATCGAACTCGCTTATACGATCTAGTTCTTTAACTTAGCGTATCTTCGTATTCTTTTTTCCATATTAGGCTTTGTCGTCAACGCGAGTGACCCGCTTTCGTTATTTTTAGTGGTATCCATTCACTTTTGTCCGTCTATCGAGGTGAGTACCACATTCCCCTATTTATTTGTTTTTCCACGTTTTGGGGACATATGCGTAAATATACTTTCTCATCATATATACATATACACAAAATTGCAACTATCGTCTTATGTGTTAACAACTTATACCTTACTTGTTTAGGTGCTTACTTGCTTTGTATGCTTCCATATTCGTAGAGATCCAACATATCTCAGTCTAGTATGATCATACGCCAGTCGTTAGCCTTTGTGCTTCTCGACATCTCAGTTATACTTGCTCATTGGTTAATTTGTTATTCCCATATGATTTGTTGCAGCTACGTATTTTGTTATATATACTATATGTACAACTAAACTGGTGTGTTGCTCACTCAACAAGTGTTGTTGACAAAATTCTATTTTATACGCATATGCAGGTTATCATAGAAATTTAATGCAGATTGCTGAATACTTAGTGAAGAATTTAAGTTAGAAATGATACAATCAAGAATTTAATTTGTAATTGTTGATTGTTTAATAAGTTGTCTTTTGTACTTGAATTATTTGAATTATTAAAATCGAATTAAATAGATATTGTCATTTAAATAATGTTGCATGATAGTAACCTTTGAAAAGCTGTGAGCAATTAGTTCGCCCCGGCATTTCCGCCGTAGGTTGGGGTGTGACAGAATCTTCCCATAAGGCTTCTGGTGTTCTGCTTTGACTTGCAAGAAAGTTAAGCACTCACCGACATACTCTATTACATTATTCTTTATACCCGGCCACCAGTAGTCTCTCTTCAGATCATGATACATCTTGGTGGATCCCGGATGAATCGAGTATCTCGACTTGTGAGCTTCAACTAAGATTCGACCTCTAAGATTTCCATGGCGTGGAATCCACATACGTTCATACCTAATCTTCACACCATGAGTGTTATCCATCAGCTCGTCTTGTTGTCCGAAAATTCTTTTCTTTTCCATTAACCCTTCATCTGTAAGCAACTCAGACTGCACCTTGATGATTTCTTCGAAGAGGTCTGAGTTAATGATCAACTTATAAGAAGTCACTGCTGCAATGACTTCTTCATTCTTACGGCTTAGCGTTTTAGCAACCACATTAGCATTACTAGGATAGTATTTAATATCACAGTCGTAGTCCTTTATCAAATCTAACCATTTCTATGTCTCATGATCAACTCTTTCTGCTCGAAGAAGTACTTTAAACTCTTATGATCTGTATAAATAGTACACTTAGTACCATACAGATAATGTCTTCATATCTTAAGAGCATGCACTACTGCTGCTAGCTTTAAACCATGTGTTGGGTAGGTACTCTCATGAACCTTTAACTATCTGGACGTATAAGCTATAATCTTTACTCGTTGCATTAACACGCAACCTAACCCACGATGCGAGGTATCAGTACAAACAACCAAATCCTCGTCACCATCGGGTAGAGCAAGGATTGGAGCTTGTGTAAGTCTTTTGTTTAGTTCCTCATACGCCTCCTCCTGAAACTTAGCCAAATTGAATACTACAAACTTTCGGTTCATTCCGGTCAACAGTGCGGCTATCTTGGAGAAGCCTTCAATGAATCTCCTATAATAGCCAGCCAACCCTAAGAAGCTGCGTATATCAGTCGGGTTCTGCGGAGTCTTCCAATTCATTATAGCTTCAATCTTAGTTGGGTCCACAGTATCCCTTTAGGATTGATTACGTGACCTAAAATTGTACTTCGCGCAACCAAAATGCACACTTCGAAAACATAGCATACAATTTCTCTTCCTTCAAGATCTCCAATACTTCTCTTAGATGTTCTGAATGGTCAGACTCACTCTTTGAAGAAATCAATATATCATCAATGAAAACGATAACTGACTTGTACAACATCGGCCGACATGCCCTATTCATCATGTCTATAAATGTTGTTGTAGCATTCGTCAGACCAAATGACATCATGAGGAACTCGTAATGTCTGTACCACGTCCGAAACGTTATTTTAGGGATGTCAGCCTCCTTCACCTTTAGCTGATGATAGCCTGATCTAAGGTCTATCCGTGAGAGCCAACTCGAACCTTGTAGTTTATCAAAAAAAAAATCATCAATCCGTGGCAACGGATACCTGTTCTTCACCGTAAGGTTATTCAACCCACGGTAGTCTATACATATTCTCATACTTCCATCCTTCTTCTTAACAAACAACGCCGGTGCACCCAACACTTGGTTTTATAAAACCTTTGTCGAGGAGTTCTTGTGGTTGGGACATCAATCTTTACCAGCGCGTAAGTCAACCAATGTGTAAGTACTTATGCGTCGCATAAGTACTTATGCGCCGCATAAGGACTTATGCGCTCATATAAGAACTTATTCGCCCAAATACGCAGACCAGGTCTTTTTCAACGCGTTTTTAGGGTTTTTTTCTTTGATTTAGGCGCCGTCAGCCGCAGTTGGCCACCATGGTTGGCCGGATTTTGATTGTTCATAACCCAGGTAGCTTCGGGGTGTCCAGATCCAAGCTAAGGTGGCCCTTAAACTCATTTTTGGTTGATTAAACACCCGAATAAAGTTAGATCTAGATTCAAACGGCTCATTCAGCATCCCGGAGCTACGGTGTCGGGTTTTAAAATGTTGGGTCAGCTGAGATAAATGATTTCTTACCTTCAGTTGGTCTTGGATTGTTGAATAGAATAGTGTAGAAAGTGTTTGGCTTAAGTGTGTGTTTTTTATGGTATAGGCAAATGTGTAGAATGATGGAGATGGAAATGATTTAGGGTTTAAGGAGTATTTTTATACGCCTTAAGCCCATGGACCTTAGGCCTATCTTCATTCTAAGTCCAAGATATAATTCCATCTATTTTAGCCTACCATCCTTTTATCTCTATTATTATTTTAATATTATTTTTCTTAAACTCAAATTAATTCTTCCAAAATAATTAATATTTTAATATTATTCATGGGAATTTCAGAATGTTACAAATTGCTTATTAAGACACCAACAAGTGATTTAATTGTGGCTGAAGATGAGGTTCTAATTTAATTTTTTTTGGTGGATTACTTATTTAAAGTATGATTATAACATTTTGTTTGTAGTGTTGTTGCTTTTTTCTTCAAACTTTTTTTGTTAAATCTTGTCATAGGATGTGGTCGTGAAGGGTCGATTTCCCTTTGAGTTGGATTGTTTTCTAGACAAGAAATTTGCTTTCAAGGTTGACATTGCCGACTTTAGTTTTGGAAACAGTGTGGAAGATTATGGGATTTCCAAGCTTACTGATGATGATGGTATTATTTCAGAAATTGAGAAAACGTTGTTTGTTCATCTGGTAATTACCTTAAATAAGGATACCATAATTGTTTTATTTGTGAAATTTAAAATGAATCTTATTTACTTACCATTTTAATTTCCAGCCTTCTAATACGGATTCGGTTACAACTGGAGCATCTATTTTCGAATTACAATCAACGGGTTTCTTTCCATTAAGGTCATTTTTTTGTAAGCTGTTTTTTAAAATTACATATTTAATTTAAAATCGTCTAACATTTTTATCCTTTGTGATATTATTTTAATATCGGGTTTCTGATATTGGTTATCATTAAACTGCAAGCTCTGATGTGGATGTTGAGGATGAAAGCAAGAATAACAAAGGAGCTTCTAAGTCATCTGATGATAAACTGGATAGGAAACTCGTGAATGTTTTTTAGGTTGATGATGCAGCAACCATGTTGGCAACTAAGTTCAACGCAGTGAGTGTTGAAGACAAACCCACGACGAGTGATGCAATTTTTAATGATGGTGTGAAACTGTAACTCCAAAATTGGAGAATGTTTCAAAGTGAAAGATTATGATTTGGAAAGAAAGACAATGGATAGATTTCATTATTATCATTTAAGAATTGAGACTTTTTGTTTATTATGTTTGATTTGGTTTGTTAGACTCACTATATATGATTTATATTTGTTTGGATAATTTTTGTCATCTTTGGATGCTTTGTTTTATTCACCTTTAAAATTAAATTTAAACTTTAAAAATACTATTTGTTTTATCTCATACATTCAATTTAGACATATAATAGATATGTTCAAGTCTGTTTATAGTTTGTAACTATTGTTTTTTATAGAATGATACCATTATGTTACACAATTATTTAATCGTATCATTCTACCATTAGATTAAGTAAAATGATACCATTAAATAATCATACAGGTAATAAACTTGAGTTTAACAAATTCATTAATGGTCAAATGAAAAACATTACTAAATATGTTAAGATTTTAATTGTATATTTAATTAGGCTGTTTTTGTTTTTCGTTTTTTTAATTTTATTTTCAGGTTGTGAAGCAAAATTAGTTTGTTTGGGAATTTGATGGAGGACTAATATGATAACAACATGTTTATGTCTTTTATGGTTTTTTATTGTTAGGTGTATAGTAACGTTTTGTAACTATGATAGTTTAATATGTAGACGATAACCTTTTGGTAAAAAACTTATTTTAAATGATTTGCGTTAGTTGAATATGTTATCTATAGTGAGGTTTTTGTTTATTTGTTTTTACATCGTGTGTGGGTTACTAACCTAATTAATTATTATAAGAGCATTCCTGGTTTAATATCTAAATCTCTCTCATGTTCAATTAAATAGTATTTTTTATATCTTTGTCATTACCTTAATACAACCACTTTTAACAAATATTAAAATACAAGTGGAGGTAAACAAAGTTTTTTTCTAATATACAAAAAATCCCTACAAATTATCGTTCATCTACATACAACCCTACCCTATAGTTTACCAACTCTCCTCACAAATTTTTAGAAGATGGGCCGAGAATGCTCTAAGTTGCTGATTAGTTGGAAAACATAGAGGTAACATGCACGCAATATTAATCGATGTTATTATTTAATTACATTATTGACGAGTTAAAATTATAAATACAATTTATTAATAAATAAGTATTTATATCCGTGCAATGTTGCGGGGATATGACAAAAACTTGATAGATACTGGTTAGATTGATTTCCGTAAAGGCTTTATGGCAAAAGCTAAAAATTAAAATTTTAATTAATTCCTGTCAATATCCACACTAGAAAATTAAAAACATAAATCTAGTAGGTGCAAACTTTTGTGTAAAAATTTCAAAAGAGACTAAAGTTGATGGGCCAACATGTAAATGTCAAAAGTTTAAAGAAGGCCAAAGTTTTTTTTTTTAACAAAGTTGATGGGCTAACATGTAAATAGCAAATGTTCAAACGCTAAAGAGGCTAAAGTTTCTTATAAAAGTTGAAAGGCCTAACACGTAAAGTTGTAAAACTTAGATGGCAAAAATCCAAAGATCACAACTTCAAAGTTGCCTTTTAATATATAAATATATTATAAAAGAACATTATAATTATAATTACTTATATAATTATAACCACAGATTTTTTTCTCGATAAAAACAGTTTGTATATTAAAATAGGCGCGGACATCTCCAGCGAGAGGCTAGACAAATACAAAACAAAAAAGAAACTACAAGAGAACGAACAGAACCATCTAAAGCGACTTGAAGAGCGTCTCAGTCCTTAGCAGAAAACAACGGTGTGTTGGCCCAAATAGGCCAATCAACGTCCTTGTGCTTTGACCTAAGCTTAAACCAATCAAATAAACTCCTTTCATTTCTTTAACCGTGGAATCTGTAGACAATGACTAAGCATTAAACACCATCTCATTCCTATGCTTCCAAATGAACCAGAAAACAGAGTATACAATCGCTGTCAATAAGCGTCTTTCACGCTTACTTTGTGGTTCCTCCATAATGTCCAATAGTTGTTTCAAAGCTTCTTTCACGTTTACTTTGTGGTTCCTCCATATCACTATAGATTAAAATCAAATGTCGGTGCCGTAAGATGGTATATTGGGCCACTTGGCGGCATGTTGTTGGATCAAGTAATATATCTTTTTTATTGTAAATTTGAAATAATTAAAACGGTTAAGATCTCGTAGCTTAACGAACCTAGCCGATACCGATCGAAAAATTCCGGTCTGTAACAAACCTAACTGATACAGATTGTAGTTGGATGTTGATGAATTTGTTTATTGGGCTTAATTCCGGTGCCGTTTATTTGATTGACCGGTGAGTTTACATCCGGTACGAGCCTAACCAATACTTACTGTGGTGTGGCATTGAACACATAACTAGTGCCGGTACGCCTATAACGTTGTACCAGATGTGCAACTAGTTTCATTGTGTACTTAATGTGGGCTTGAACTTTTGAGGGGTAACCGGTACTCGAATGCGTGTAACCGACTATAAACTCATGTAACTGAAGTCGCACATAACAGGCGCTGGTTTCTTGTGTCGAGTCAGTTACCCGTCAAGAATTGACTTAGGAGTGTACTGGGGTTGGGTTACGCCCGTTAAGTGGCGCTGAGCGCGTTTATCGGTTGAGAATGCGTAACCAGCTCCGCACGAGCAAATGGTGTCCGGATTTACGAACCGGTTTTGAACCGTGAACGTGAACCCGCCCTACCTGTTTGGCAGTCCTATATAAAATGTTGTAAATCTCCAAGTTGAGCAAATAGAGTTGACGCTGTCTTGCCATTTAAAATATTTTACACTAGGAGGCAATGCATTAGGTGGTATTCAACACCTACTATTCTATTATCTTATATATCCATTACCGAAAACACTATCGTCATCAGTGCCATATATTCTTCTTTGTAGTGATGTCAACACCTAAAACAAAATTGGAATAAAATGAAATGGTCTTGTCTGTCCTTATCGCTTGTCAATTTTCATCCAACAGTTAAACTTCGTACAAATGTTGCACGATGACCAGGTCTACATGCGTGTCACCACTGCGTATTTTCAACCAGTTTTATATACAGGCAAGTGTTACATAAAGGATCATGTGGGTGTGCCAAATGTCGTCATTAGCTGTCTGAGTAATTTGTTCTCGCACCACGGAAGAGTATATTGTTTTCAGTCTGTGAAATGGATCCTAGAATTCGATTATGGGTGATGATTATTTTCTGTGAGATTATAGTTGTTGCGGCTGTGACAGATCCCAACGATCGTAAGTTATTATCCTCACCTAATTCTAGAGTTTATATAGAGGTGGCGGTTTGGTTCGATTTTAAGTCTTAACCGAAACCGAAATGTTCAAACGGTGTTAATTAGGAATCAACAGGAATTTCCAGAGTTTTCAAGTCAATCTATGTCTCTTTTTGCGAATCGAGTCTCTTAGCGGTTTGGTTTTCGGTACAGTTATGGGTCGATTTTTTTAATGAATTTGGAACTTTTAATAATGTATAAAGAACTAACAAATTGGTAGAAAAGACAACTTTTTGTAATTGAATTCATTTTTTAACATATATCTTGTAATGTAGAGAAAGAATTATTCGACAGCAAGTATAAATAAAATTGCTATGATTATATATCTTGCATAGATGCTTATATGTTACATACAAATGTCTTTCAAATTGATGGGATTCACTTTGGTTCAACAAATTCAGTTATTGCACACACCATAATAAAAACTACCACAGTTTTAATCGGTTATTGCTTAATCGAACAGCCATTGATAACTAGAATTCAAAAGATGTGTTACATTTTTGTTTTGCTTGTTGATCGAGAATTATGAGATACCATTTGTAATCCAAAATTATTATTATTATTATTATTATTATTATTATTATTATTATTATTATTATTCACATAAAGTTGATTATATTTGTAGTGTCTGCTCTAAATGCTCTCAAGTCCAGCTGGAAGAAACTACCACGTAACTGGAAGGGTTCAGATCCATGTGGACGTAAATGGGACGGAATCAACTGTACCAACTCACGCGTAACCAACTTGTAAGTCGCACGTGGTGTTTCAACCATACAATATAATTAGGATAATGCCCATGATAAACACGGATAAAATACATTTAAAACATCATATTTATGAAAATATAAAACATATTAACATGTATACATTAAAAATATACAATACAAATTTCATATTTATATAAAAATAAAATACTTTTACATAAATTATGAGATATTAAATCGTTATTTTAATTTAAATATAAAAAAATACAAAGACAATCAGAGATAAATGAAAGTTTAAAACATGTTTATAAATTATACCATGAGTATAAATAACGCATGTTAATTAAAACATAATACTCTAATGAAATCAACATAAAAATGTATTGTCTGATACACATTTTGAAAGTGAGTGGTCTCCGAACGTGAACGTCAATGTTGTTTACCAATCCAAACAAGCTGCACATGACAAATATTTTTTTTGCATCAGTAATTCGATAACAAATATAAATTATATATATATAAATGGGAGGGATCTAGAGAGAACTCATCTTAAAGAGAGAACTAGAGAACTAGTAAATAATTATTTTCAACTATTTTTAAAAAAATATTTTGTGATTTTTTTTCTTTCCTCCTTCTAATAAGATGATATTGATACTAAAAAAAAAACCCTGGTCAGTGTAGTACTGTAGTGCATATGTGCACTAATGCCTATTGCATATATACAATAGTGTTTTATTGCATATAATACAACACAATTGCATTATCCAACACACACTATTGAATATATCCAAATACGACACTAATAATTGTATGCAAAACACATTATTGCATATATGTAATACAACACTAATGCACATATGCACTATATCGATTTTTTTTTTAATTTTTGTATATAATATAACACTATTGCAAATATACAATACAAACGACTATATATATATGCTATTCAATACTATTTCAAATATCAAAATGCACATTATTGCACATATGCTAAATAAAAAAGTCGATGTCTTGCATATATGCATTACAACGTTAATTTTTTTAATTTATTTTTATTTTTATATTTTTTGTGGTGAAGAATAACAACATATAAGAAGGATGAAAAAAAATTTAAAAATATTTTTTTAATTAAATTAAAAATACTTCATTATTAATTCTTTAGTTCTCTCCATAAAATGGAGTTCTCTTATGATCCTCTCCATATATATATATATATATATATATATATATATATATATATATATAGGGTTGAGATCTAGAAAGAACTCCTTTTAAAAAGAGAACTAGTAAAGAATTATTTTTAACTTTTTAAAAAATTATTTTGTGATTTTTATTTCTTTTCTTCTTCTAATAAGATGATATTGTTCCTAAAAAAAAACCGTCGATGTAATGCGTATATGCATTAATGTGTATTGTATATATAAAATAGTGTTTTATTGCATATACTACAACACAAATACATTATCTAATACACACTATTGAATATATGCAAATACGACACTAATAATTGTATGCAAAACACATTATTGCATATATGTAACACAACACTAATGCACATATGCACTATATCGATTTTTTTTAATTTTTGTATATAATATAACACCATTGCAAATATACAATACAAACAACTATATATATTTATTCAACACTATTTTAAATATTAAAATGCACACTATTGCACATATGCATTATAAAAAAATTGATATTCCATATATGCATTACAACGTTAATTTTTTTTCATTTTTATATTTTTTATGTGGTGAAAAATAACAACATATAAAAAGGATGAAAGAAAAAAAAATTCATAATATTTTTTTAATTAAATTAAAAATACTTCATTATTAGTTCTTTAGTTCTCTCCATAAAATGGAGTTCTCTCATGATCCTCTCCATATATATATATATATATATATATATATATATATATATAGTAAGCATCCTAAGAGAACCACTTGCAAATTGAGAACTTTGAGAACCATTTTGAACCACCAATAACACGTTTAAAAAATATTTAAAAAAATTATAAAACAAAAAAAAACAAAAATTTTAAAAAGTAAAAAAAACCAAAATTCTTATATTTCATTCCGATTTCATAAAAAAAAATACTTCGTATTATACACATATGTATAATTTCATTTAATCTCAAGTTACGTAATATACACATATGTACATTATCATTTACCTTAAATTGTACACATGTGTATAAAAAATGTGTATATACATATATGTACAATTTAGCTAAACCGAGATTTATTTATTTATTTTTATGAAACCAGGATGATAAATAAGAATTTTGGTTTTTTACTTTTTTTATTTTTGCGTTTTTTTTGTTTTATGATTTTTTTGGGGCTTTTTGTGGTCCAAAATGGTTCTCAAAGTTCTCAATTTTAAAATAGTTCTCTTATGATCCCAATCATATATATATATATATATATATATATATATATATATATATATAATAATAAATGAGTATCATAGTTTTTTATGATACCCCGTTTTTGTAATCTTCAATTTCAAACAAATAGTCGTTAACCCATTGGAATTTGAGACATAAACTTTCTCTACGAATGGAAAATATAATAAAAGTGAAAAATTATTATATATAATACGTAAACGATTGAAAAATCCGTTTTAAGAATAATTGAAAACGTAAAACATCTAGTTGTGTCATAAATGCCCTCCAAAATTGATTTTAAAGAAACGTCATAACCAATAAATTAATTAGTGGTCAACATATATTGTAAAAACTTAAAAACTAATTTACATATATAAAAAGTATAAATGGTTCTGAAGTTGGTAAAATATAATATCATTAATTATGATTATATTATTTTGGTCAAATGATAGTTAGTTAGCACAATATTTGAAATCATTCTTAAAATACATATATATCTTTGTAACAATATTATTAGTGTGAATTAAAAAAAATTTGAGTTTAAATAATTTAATTTGACTTTCATAATTACCCGGGTGTTTTGGAAAGCGTTAATAATTTAATTTGACTTTCACAATTAAGTAATTTAATATGGCTTCCACAATTAAGTAAACGTAAATCAAATTGTAAATTAATTAATTACCTTAAATATCTTTAAACAAAAATCAATTATCATAAATTGAATTAACGGTAATTAATTTGCATTGATTTACGTGAACTAAAATGTTGGTCATTATATTTTTAATTTAATAATAGTTACCATATGAAGAAACTAACTAAATAAAAACTAATATTTCATAGACGATTATATTAATAAAATACATTTAATATTAGTAGAAAATAATATATAAATAATATAAAACTTTAAAACACCGGAAGAAATTCACTTAATACAAGAAACTTTTAAAGAAAATTTTAAGTAGACTTTGACCGATAATGAAACTAAATGTGAAATAAGTGAAAATTATGGAAACTTTATTATTACATTTCTGTAATTAAAATCATGGAAATATATTAAATAGAATTTAACCAATAAAAAAAATCATAGAAATGTATTAAATCAGATTTGACGAAGCATCAAAATTCTGGAAATATATTAAATGGATTTGACCAACAACAATAGAAGATTGATGATTTCTAAATCAATTAAATTACATGAATATGTAGAATACATAAATACAATAATAATCGTAAAATAACATCAACACTGCATCAAAGCCATTTTTGTAGCAAACACTCCATCAATGACATTAGTTATTCAACCAAATTAGGGGTCATACCCTGAAATTGATATCAACAGATAACAACTGATTAGTAACCGGAACAAATGATTGGTAAAATCAGAAATTATATTTTGGTAAGTAACCGGAATAATTATCAATAAAACCGATAACAATTGATATCACATAATAATGGAATTAGCAGTTCTAGTAGATTTGAATTATGTGAACAAATCTACCATTGATGCCATAGTGTGTAACCGAAATAATTACCAATAACTAGAAAAAATGAATTACCAATTGATGTAACCGGAATAATTAACAATAACCATAAGAATTGAACTTCCAATGGATATAACCGGAATAATTAACATAATAAATTCGATAACATTTGAAATCACAAGCTAAATAAACTACTCACTGTATGCGATAACTTCTTGGATTTTGATATAGAATCTAAAGAGATTATATGAAAACAAATAATAATTAAAATCAACACAAACAAAAACCGGCAAAGAAAATGAATTTCCAATGAAAATAATAAATAATATGAGACACGACCATTATGGTATTAAAAATAACTTACCGAAAAAAAGTAATATGCGATCGGCAGAGGTGGTAGATGAGGTAATATGCAAGAGAGAGAGAGAGAAGTTAAATTAAAATGATTATTAGGGTTTACAATCTTAACGTTTATATAATGAAAAAGAGATATTTTATATTGAATAAAATAAATTGTGAATATTTGAAAAAGATCTAAATGGAAACATAGTGACATAGATGTATAGATGAACACCCTAGTTCAATTCCATGTGGAGCATTGTGTTGCTTATAGTGTCTTAAGATTCCAGTAAATCTTAACTACATGTTTGACCCCTTGGTAACTTACACTCTTATAGGGTATTGGGAGGCATTGGGGTGAGAACTAATGACATTGGAGACATTCCATCTCTTCCATGTTGCAATATTTGTACGTTTTCCATCTCCATTGATATTTATATCCTTCAATTCTCACTTTCCATGTTTTAATTATTCTTCTTATTTTTCAAAAACAAAAAATGTTAAAATGTGGTCCAGGTCGTTTGACATTTTATAAGTTTGGTCCATATTAAAAATTGCAAACTTAATCAAAATATTTGTGAGATGGTTGCATCTTTACTTTTCACTGTTAATCCGACTTAGATTTTTTACAGGAGAAAGTGAAGTTATATTTGTCATTTTACATTTTCTTTTTTATTTATTTTTTTAAACATATATAATATATAAATACTACTTTATAAATGTGCTAAATTTAGCAACTCAATTAAATCGATCAACTATGTTTTTAAAATAAAGAAAACATAACATATAAATATGAAAAGCATAATATATCAATATTGAGAATGTTGTAAGTGGTTATTCTTGCAAATCCTCTTCTTGAATCTTGATTGATTGGAAGAAGAGGACCGTGATATGTTATTCGTTGTTTACAACACTCCTGATCTTTAAGTATTGTGTTTAAAAACAATAGAAAAAAAAAAGAAAATGTAAAATGACAAACATATCCCACTTCCTAATAAAAAGTAACCGGGATAACTATGGGACTAAGCGGACAACCTTTTCACAAATGTTTAGACTAAGTTTGCAATTTATTTAAAAATCTAGGGACTAAACTTGCAAAATGGTCAAACCACAATGACCATTTGTGCATTTTTCTCTAGTATTTTCAACCAATTAGTTTGAATCTTAGTTTGATTATTCTATTTCTGTTTAGAGATCTTTCCAACAACAGGGGGATTAGAGCCACTCTTCCACCATCTATTCAAAATTTGAAGAACTTAACAACATTGTAAGAATCCGTTTTGTTTTTCAATTGTAACAACCTTATTTGTCACCGCTTTTCCTTAATTTGTTCAAAAACATGTTTGGTTTATCTTGTTTGATCAAATACTCTATGCTTGTAGAATGCTGGTTGGTTGCAGTTTTAGGGGTCCAATCCCTTATTCAATAGGGTTACTCAAACAACTAATCTTTTTGTAAGTGTTGCAAATTCATGTCACCCAAATCACTAGTCGTTTTGTAAGTGTTCATGATTTTATCATGGTTTATTGCAGAGGTCTTAATAATAATAGCTTTATTGGATCTATCCCACCCTCCATTGGTAATTTAAGTAATTTGTCATGGTTGGATTTAAGTGATAATCAGCTTACTGGAACCATTCCTGTCTCTAATGAAACATCACCGGGCCTCAACAGTCTACTGAAAACTAAACACATGTATATTCTATCTCTAATATACCACATATGTTAGTTTTCCAATTTTTTAAAAATGGTTAATAATATGCATGCATTTGTCAAATAATCGGTTAACTGGTCCCATTCGATCTCAACTTTTCCACTCAAACATGAGCCTAATACACATGTAAGTATTGAATTAGCCCCATAAAGTTTGTACACATTTTGTTTTATCATGTAAATGCTTATTTTTTAACAGCATATTTAACAAGAATCAGTTATCTGGATCAATCCCTTCTTCGATAGGAAGCATCAAGACTCTTGAGGTGGTGTAAGTATCAGTGACTTATAATCTGTAAAGATTTTGAAAATTCTATCTCATAGAAGATTATCAAATTTTAGAAAAAATTACCCGTTTCGTCTTTTAGGTATATAGCAAATTTCACACATGGTCGTTAAACTATGAAAATAACAGAAATCATCCTTTATGTTCGTATGCTTTAACAGATTACGTCTTTCCTCTTACGGTATATATTTTTCTATTGAATCCAGTCACGTGCCTTGTATCTAAGGGTAGTTTTGTCCTTTTACCAGTTTACTCATAATATACTTATTAAATAAAACATAAATACCCACTCTACGCTCTCTCCTCTCACAAAATCTTTGTTTCCTTTTGTGCAGCGCACATGATTGGATTTAATAGAAAAACCTAAGGCCTACTAGAGGAAATGATGTAAATGGTTACAACAAATAAACATTAAGGATAATTTATGTTTAAGAATGAAAAATGAAGTTCGCCATATAACTAAAGGATGAAAAGTGTAATTTAATCGGAGTTTTATTTACTTGTGATCTCTATTTCCATCGTTTATGTCATAGGCGTCTGGACTCGAATTCCTTGAGTGGGCCTGTGCCTCAAAATCTATCAAATCTCCAAACTGTCACTGAGCTGTAAGCGATAAGAGCAAATACAATCAGTTTTTATTTTAATATAATTGGCATTATTATTATTTATTCACTTGTAGGTACTTGTCAAACAATAAGCTGAGTGGACCGGTTCCAAATCTTTTAGGAATGAACTCACTCTCTTATGTGTAAGTTGGTTCAAACTTTTTGACAGTAACTTCATTTTCCTATTTTTAACATCACACACTTTTTATAATTTGTAGCGACATGAGCAACAATAGTTTTGATACGTCTGATATTCCTTCATGGTTCACACTGCTACCATTGAACACAATGTAATGATTCTTTCTACATTATTTGCGTATATTGGCAAATATTGTTCATCAAATCGCATGTTGACTGTATAACTTATTAATGACAGATTGATGGAAAATACACAGCTTCAAGGAGACATCCCAACTGATATGTTCCAACCTCACTTGGAGAGTTTGTGAGTATTAGCTTAATGGTATCTGTTAGAGTTAACATATATAATAAATTATATTAATAATGAAATTATATGTAGCAAAATAAGAGTTCTGTAATAATAATACTCATCACACACACAAACACACACACATATATATAGATGTGTGTGTGTATGATGAGTATCTATTTATCTCTCTCTATATATATAGGTTTAAGTTCAAGAAAGAAATCAAATTATTGCAAGAAATGAGAGAAATGAATATGAGCTACTAGTTTTATTTTAGGTTTTAAATATTTAAAAATAAATAAAAAAGATGTAAATGCAACAATAAATGCACACTCTCACTCCAATTAATACAACTAATATAACCATAATAAATCTCTCTCTAACTAATATATCTAACGAATTTAATTATAATAATTAAAAAGATAAAAACACTACTTTAGTTTTATTTTTTATTTACACATTCTTCATTTTATTCAACATAAATACAATTTATTCATATAATACTATTCTTTATATTAAAAAAAATTAATTTCCACTCAATTTATTAGCATGTTTTTTTAACACTAAATATCAAAACATAATATATATTTTTTCAATTGGTATGCTTATAAGAATTATTGTCATAAATAAGAATAAAAAATATCATACAAATGTGTCCATTAAATGTAAACAATAAATATACAACCTACACAAAGTTATATAACCTACACTTATTTTGAGTGATAAAAACGTACAACATACAAAACGCATACAACTTACATATGGAATTCGACATCAATAATTATATAAACTACACAAAGATATACATATCCTACAAATGCGTAAGTTATATGTTTTTCGTATGTAGGTTATATGTTTTTTTATTCTTAGAACAACTGTAAGTTATATGTTTTTGTGTAGGTTGTATATTTTTCATTGACATTTAATACAAACATGTGTAAGATAGTTTTTTGTATTATTCATCACAATGTAACTACGTGTTAATGAATATTGATATGTTGAGTTTGAAGAAATTGGTTTTGAATAAATAGAAATTAATGTATGAATAAATTGTATTTGTGTAAGATAAAATTTTCGTGTGGAGATTATATGTTTTTCGTGTGTAGGTTATATGTTTTTGTGAGCGTGTTTATTTCATTGATGATAACTTTTGTGTAGGTTATATGTTTTTCGTGTGTAGGTTATATATTGTCTTATACTTAGAACAAGTGTAGATTATACGTTTTTATGTAGGTAGTATGTTTTTTGTTGATATCTAATGCAAATACATGTAAAATAGTTTTTTGGTATTATTCATCATAATGTAAGTATGTTTTGATGGAAATTAATGTTGATGCAAATATATGTAAAAACGTACAACATACAAAAAGCATATAACTTACATATGTAATTCGACATCAACAATTATATAAACTACACAAAGATACACATACTAAGCTATATGTTTTTTTATTCTTAGAACAAGTGTAGCTTATATGTTTTTGTGTAGGTTTTATATTTTTATTGACATTTAATGCAAAACATGTGTAAGATAGGTTTTTGTATTATTCATCACAATGTAACTACGTGTTGATGGATATTGATATGTTGAGTTTGAAGAAATTGGTTTTGAAAAAAAATTAATGTATGAATAAATTGTATTTGTGTAAGATAAAATTTTCGTGTGTAGGTTATATGTTTTTTATGTGTAGGTTAAATGTTTTCGTGTGCGTATGTATTTTATTGATAATGAATTTTGTGTGTAGGTTAAATGTTTTTCATGTGTAGGTTATATGTTGTCTTATTCTTAGAACAAGTGTAGATTATACGTTTTCGTGTAGGTTGTATGTTTTTTGTTGATATCTAATACAAATACATGTAAAATAGTTTTTTTGTATTATTCATCATAATGTAAGTACGTAATGATGGATATTAATATATTGAGTTGGAAGAAATTAGTTTTGGATAGAAAGAATTTTTAATATATGAATAAATTATACTTGCGTAGGATAAAAATTTAAGATACAAAAAGTAAGTTTTAAAAATAAATGAGTTCTTAATATTTTCTAATTATAATAATTTAATTAGTTATATTAATTAAATAGATAAGTATTATGGTTTATTAGTTATATTAATTGAAGAAAGAGAATAATTAATATTTCCTTTATTTAGCTTTAAGCATTTAAAACTTAAAACAAAACTAGTGGTCCATATTCACTTCTCACATTTCTTGCAATAATATAATTTCTCTCTTGAACCATCCCCTATATATATATAAAGGATCAAATACAATAATCCCTGATCGTACATTATGTACACAAGTTCCTACACCGTTGATTTCAAAAAACACGCAGTGGCAATATTATAAATTTCATCAACTTCGATCCGCTGCTCCCATCAATTCCGTCCACCTTCACCATCATCGTTCAGTAATTCGTCACCGTCCAATGATTGCATTCACCGTCCCGACCATCGATGATACCGTCGTGAACACCATCTTCCTCCGTCACGATTTGTTCACAGGTCAGCTGACCAAATTGACCAGTTGAAATTGAAATTGCTAAAATAATTAATCAATGAAAATTTGAAATTGATCCAATTAATCATCAATTGATCAAATTTGAGTTTTGAGTGATGTTTTTTAACTGAACGTTTAAAGTTTTAAGCCTGAACGTTTAAAGGTTTAAGACTGAACGTTTAAGGATGGGAATTTGTCTTGAACGGTTAACATTTTTTGCATGAACTTTTAAGTTATTTTGCCTGAACGTTTAAAGGTTTAACCTTGAATGTTTAAGGGTGGGAATTTAGCTGAACTTCTAAAGTTTTGGTGCTGAACTTCTAAAGTTTTGGTGCAGAACTTCTAAAGTTTTGGTGTAGAACTTCTAAACTTGAACGTTTAAAGGTGTTCGTTTTGGGTAGAACGTTTAAATGTACAGTGTCTTCAGTTTTGTTTAACATCCTGTAAGGCCCCGTTACCGGTAGCCCTACTTTGGTGTTGGATTTCTTCATAAACACAGTTCTACAAATAAGAGTTAATTAAAACTTTCGCGGAATAATACTAATAGTCAACCATTCATTACAAACATTCTTAACTTGTCTTTAAAACATAACATAAATGATAATATCAAAACATCACGACAAAATCTTCAGATTCCAGCCTCTTCGATCTTGCCATGTGTCCTACTCAAACCAGTTGTCTCAACCTGTTAACCTGCGTGCATACTAAAAGTCAGTTACGCTGAGTGAGTTCTAGTTAATCACATAACTTACATTACATACATATACACGTACCCAAGGGTACGCATTACATACTTAACCTGTCCATCAATCTTTCATACACATACATAACTAACCTTACGTTATAAAGAGCATTCGCCCTACATACCTCGGATATTATTAGGGTCCGGTACCCTTCATCCTCGGATATTATTAGGGTCCGGTCACCCTTCATCCTCGGATATTATTAGGGTCCGGTCACCCTTCATCCTCAGATATTATTAGGGTCCGGTACCTTTTCTTCCATACCTCCTTAACATACTTTCTATATACATAATCGTAAGTTTCGCACATACATACATCATTCATTCTTCATCTTACAACATACATATAACATCAATCATTTCCTGCCAGTACATGCAATTCCGAAGATCGTTCATGTACCAACAAGAAATCATTCATACATTTCACATAATACATATATGGCATACACTTATCACTTAGGATAAATGTATTAACTAATCACATCGAGTATGCACACAACCCCGAAAACGTAACAAGGAATGGGGCTAGAAACTCACCTGAATGCGGTTACGTTCACCGTTTATAGTTATTCCTTTCTTGAGCTATGCACGACTAACTGTATAACAATTACACATATCAATTAACTATCACTATCTATATCACGTTTCTAGCTTATTCATAACCCACAATGAACAGGGGTCCGGGGGCAGCGCCCCTGGCAGCGGGATCTAGGGGCGGCAGCCCCTAGCAGGGTCCAAGGGGCAGAGCCCTTGGCTGGGGTCCAAGGGGCAGAGCCCTAGGTCAGCTTGGAAAAATTTTATTTCCATTAACCGTCTTAACACATTTTCCATTAGAATTTGAATCATTATAAATTTGCTAACTTAAAAGTTCAAGGGCTTATTTGTAATTTATTCATTCCTTTCTAAGCCCAGGGACTGTTCTGACATTCTTTCAAAGTTCTAATTCGTTATTCGGTCTTTAACGAATGGGAGTTCATAGCGAGTTAACTATTATAACGAATCTAGCTTTGTAACAAATCAAGCATTATAACTAACTGGTCCTTATGACGAATCAGTCCATATAATGAACCAGTCCAGGTAACGAATTGGACCTTCTATTTCGTTATCTCATTTAACGAATGACTATAACGAATTGAGGTTAATTCGTTATCTTTTCCTTAACGAATCTGGACACGAACTAAGGCTAGTTCGTTATTCTTTCCTTAGCGAATCAAGTGACGAATTACCTCTAATTCGTTAAATTTCCGTTAACGAACTAGGGTTATGTCAGAGAATGTCAGAAATAATCTCTGACATCGTATCCTCGTACCTGCCGCCTTTCCGGCGCCGTCGCCGGAAAAACGCGATTTTGCCAGAAAATCGAGTTTTGACTCGTTTTTCACCGTGTTTCGCCCCGTTCAATCCAGATCTGAGCTAGGGTGATCCCTAAACTCATCTTAGGTTCGGTTTATACCCGATTCCACCCGGATCTCGTGACTTAAACGGTTTAACGGTTTCGGCTCGTCGTTTCGCGATTATATCTAACGGGTTTAAGCTCATATAACATCATACTATCATTACCTCGGGTCGGTGCTCGGTTTCTTTCTTGGTTTCGGCTAGAGAGAGAAGGAGAACTAGAGAGAGATTTTAAGTTTGTGTTTTAGATGGTGTATGGAATATGTGTAGAATGAGGAAATAAGTGGTGATTATGGTTTATATATTTATGGATCATGGGCTTAAGCCCATGGTCTCTCCTTCTTTCTTTCATAACCCAAGTCCATAATCCATATCCATTACCCAACACTAGCCCAACTCATATTCTATTTATCTAACCCGATAACGACCCACTATAAAATAGACGAAATTTATTTCATTATTATAACCAAAAGTAGGATGTTACACATCCAAAATAAGTTCCAACTGTAAATTGAAGGCTCAAATTTGTATAATTAGGCGAAAATGTGAAGAACAAACAACAATCGTTTGTTTAATTGTAAAAAACAATTATTTGCAGGTAACGAACATTTTTGGTTTAGATAACTCAATTTAGTTTGATGTTAGGTTAGGTATGTACTAACATTGGATACGCGTCCGATGTAGCGTTACGCTCGTATCGTTGTCAGGTTAGATACGTACATATAATGGGCTTGTTATAACTTATGACTGTAATATTTATATATATTGAACTTACATGAACTTTGGCAAATCCGTGTTGTTGTCATCCTTACATGCAAATTATACTGTGTTTCCCTTCTACAAATGCATTTTCTTAGAACATTTGGGACATTGCTTCCTCGCATGCAAATAATATTGAACTCCATCATTTTGGATATCCTTATCAAGAAATCACAAACAATGTTCAAAATTCTATTTTATTAATAAAATATTAAAAAATTAAATGACCGTAAAAGAAATATTACCTGCAAAGTGTGTTTTGTAGCATCACTAACATTATAAAAAAATGTCACTGCACAAGTTCTATACAATTAAAATAAATACTTTTAAATATATAATAACATAAAATTAGTTGAACATGATTAAGTAAACATTTTAGACATATTCACTTATTATTCCACTCTCAAATTGTATTTAGACAAAATACATCATATTATTTAGGAACACTGACATTAATAACAGACGGGAAGATGTACCTACATCTGTATTAGAGGAACTTCATAAAATATTTGCACCTCTTGTCACAGGACTTTCCTTCATCTTAGATAACAATGCCCCCACCCGCAAAGCCTCTAACACCACCATTTAAGGTCCCATCCTACTCAACTACACGAATTCTCATCCACATAGGATATTTTGAGTTCTTTATGTGAAAATACAATTTTTTAAACAGTAATATATACTAACATATTAGTAATAACAAAAAATTAATAGCCAATTTTAAAAGTCGTTTTTTCTAGATATTACTTCTTTCTTGGTTCTCTACCAATCTACCCTGAAAATATGCAAATTGTTAGAATAAGTCCATCCCAAAATGCATGCTATAATGTACAAGATCAAAGTAAAATGTAACAGATACTCAAGAGCATACCTTTCATGTCATACAAGAGCACCAAACATACAGCTTACATCACCAGTAACTCTGTGAATCCTAAAACTCTTCACTTTGTTCATTACTGGCGAAACCTCCCAAATTTACAAAGAAAATAATAAGATAAACAACTGGAACAAATAATAATCACATTAAGACAAGAATAGGGTCATCTCAACCGCCAAACCCAAAGTGATAGGGTGATCAGCTTCTTTTGTTGTGGAAGCAACTATAAATAGCATATTTAACTGGTTAGCAGGCATAAAATGTGCTTCAATAACATAAAACATTGATTATCTTTATAATTAGAATGTATATAATTCTAATCATAATAAGCCTCCAGGGATTTAAAGGGAAAGTAAATTCTCCTCTCTACCAAAACCATCGTCAGTTGTCACTTTTCCGGCTGACGGAGTTCAACTCCGCAGCTAGTAGTCACCACCCACTACTACCATCGTTAGTTTTAACTGTAAAATGGTATAAGTTATATCAGATCAAACAGAGTCAATTAACAAATCGGTGATGAAAAATTGACGATGACAGTGATTTAGCTCTAGGTGTCGTGAGAGGCAACTTTACAAACAAAATTAAACTAAAACTAACAGAATTTATGAATTAATTTAGGAGAAAATCAGAGAAATAGAGTGAGAAACCATACAAAGCTTCAAAGCGTCAGTAGTGTATACCCAGCAAGCTTTGTTTAGGCCAAAGGCCATGGCAGATTTCTCCTTCTCCTTCACCTCTCACTCTTTCTCATTCACTCTCTTTGATTCTCTCGCTACTATCAGACATTTGTGGGATTCAAAATTTGAACTAGATTGTGAGGATAATAATGCAAGAAGGGATTTGGGCGGGCTTTTGATGTTTAGAGTTTATGAAGCATTACACACTTGTACATTATGCTTAGTTCATTGTAAAACTCTTATAATTTAAGAGTTTTGTGTAAAAAGACCTTTTTGTCCTTCCTATATGTATTATAGTATAGTATAGATATATATATGGAGAGGATCAAGAGAGACCTTCTCCTTAGAGATATAACTACTGAACTAATAAAAACATATTTTTAATTTAATTAGAACAAATAGTTTTAATTTTTTTTTCTTTCATCATTCTTATATGTTGTTATTCTTCACTAGAAAAAAAAATAAAAATAAAAAAAATAATAAATAAAAAAATCGTTGTATTGCACATATGTAATGCATCACTTTTTTTTATTGCATATGTGCATAGTGTGTATTTTTTTATGTGCAATAGTATTCAATAGTATACACGAAATTTTTGTATTGTATATGTGCAATAGTGTTATATTATATGCAGAAAAAAAATCGATATAGTGCATATGTGCATTAGTGTTATATTACATATATGCATTAGTGTGCATTGCATACAAGGAATAGTGTTGCATTTGCATATATTTAATAATGTGAATTGTATATGTCAATTGTGTTGTATTATATGCAATAAAACACTATTATATAAATGCAATACACATTAACACATATGTTTTTACATCGACAATTTATTTTTTTAATATTTATTATTATTTTTAAATAACATCTTATTAGAAGGATAAAAGAAAAAGAAATTACAAAATATTTTAAAAAAAGTTAAAATTAATTCGTTATTAGTTCTCTTTTTAAGAAGAGTTCTCTCTAGATCCCACCCATATATATATATATATATATATATATATATATATATATAGGGGTGTATATAGGGAAGGTTAATAAGGATCCTAAGAGCATTCTCATCCCATTCCCCATCCTTATCCCTATAATTATACTAAAAAACACTACACTTCTCTCTCATGTTCAATTAAATAATATTTTTTTATACCTTTATTATTACAGTTTTCTCTCTCATCTACTCACAACCAATCCAACAAATATTAAAAAATAAATAGGGTCAAACAATGTTCCCCAAATGTTTCCCCAAATTTACAAAAAATCACTACATTTTTCTCTCCACCCAATAATTTACACTCACAACCACTCAAAACCTCACCCTATAATTTACATACTCTCCTCACATAAATTTAGGGGATGGGATGAGAATGCTCTAAGAGAACAATTTGAATATTGAGAACTTTGAGAACAATTTTGGACCATTAAAAAAACATCTAAAAAATATAAAAAAAAATCATAAAACAAAAAATAACAAAATTTTTTAAAAAAGTAAAAAAACCAAAATTTTTATATTTTATTCCGGTTTCATAAAAAAAAACTTTCTATATACACATGTGTATAATTTCATTTAATCTCTAGTTACGTAATGTACACATATGTACATTATCATATACCTTAAATTGTATATGTGTATTAAAAACATGTATAAAATTTATTAAATAAGTATTATAAATATGTGTATAATTTTGTTAAACCGATATTTTTTTCAATTTTTTTAATTTTTTATAAACTCGGGATGAAAATAAAATTTTTTGGTTTTTTTTACTTTTTTTATTTTCGAGTTTTTTTTTGTTTTATAATTTTTTTTATTTTTTGTTAAGAAAAGTGTTTTTTGTGGTCTAAAATGGTTCTCAAAGTTCTCAATTTCAACATAGTTCTCACATGATCCTAATCTTGTATATATTTACTTTACTTGATTTTCACAATTAGCACGTTAATTTCTGTATGATGTAATTACATAATTACTCTACTTGTATATATTTACTTTACTTAATTTTCACAATTAGCACGTTAATTTCATTTGTATTTGATTCTCACAATTAGTTATGCAATTATAAACAGTCTAATTGTATATATATATATATATAGGGGTGGGATCAAATGAAAAATCATATTAAAATGAAAATTTAAAAACTCATAAAGAATTATTTTTATAAATTTTTAAATTTTTTTTATTGTAGTTTCTTGTTTTCCGTAATTTTTATATGTTGATACTGTTAAAAAAACACCCGTCTGTGTAGCATATGTGTAATAGTGTGTATTGCATATATACAAGAGTGTTGTATAGCATAGAATACAATACTGTTGCACATATTTGATAAACACTATTGTATATATGCGATATAAGACTAATGCACACATTGAATACACATTAGTACGTATGTGTAATACAACACTTATGCACTTGTGCACTACATCGACTTTTATTTGTTTTAATATTTTTTTACATATAATACAACACTACTACACATATACAATACAGAAATATTAAATATATGCAATTAAACACCACTGAACATAAAAATACAAAGTATTACACATGCGTAATATAAGAGTATCGCAAACTAATACGTGTGTGCATTACGTCTTTTTTTCCGCTGAAGAGTAACAAAACATAATAAGAATGGAAGAAACAAAAATTGGAAAATATTTTTTTTATTTTTAATTAAAAATAATTCTTTAGGAGTTTTTAAATTTTCTCTCTAAGGATGAGTTTTCTTTTAATCCTCTCTATATATCATCATCATCATCATCATCATCATCATCATCATCATCGTACTCAGTATATCCCACCAATAGGAAAGCTATGGTAGGATCTGAGGAGGGTAAGATGTAGAGAACCTTACCTCTACCCTTTAGGAATAGAGAGACTGCTTCCGGTGAGACTCCCGGCTCGATAGTAGTTTTGCATCAAGCCTTGGACATAAGGCACATAACACTCAACCATTGGGACACTGCTGATTGGTGCATGTACCCTTGTCTTTCGGCTATCGACGCCACCACATGATGCCTGATTAACGTTCCACCACTTTTAACGTTATTTTCACGAGATTAGTAAAATAACGTCAAAATTAGTGCTTATATATGTGTGTGTTTGTGTGTGTGTGTGTGTTATTAGGATGCTTATAGAACTATTACAACGTTGAGAATCATGAGAACGACAAAATGCACTTATACATTGTGCATAGATTCATAGAATAGAATTTAGAGATAATGGGACAAAGAAATACGAGAAGTTTCATAACTATCATACCTACCACATTTAGAGCGCGAGGTATGAATACGTTAAGCGATTCTCTCAATTCTGAACATAATCCTGGGTTCTGATATGAACACTCCAATATACACATGGACATTGTAAATATTTGAGGTCATATTAGGGTGTACTTCCAACATTTAAAACAATAAAACATGACATGTTGTTGAAGAAACACGGATCCACTCCCCGGGTATGGGTCCTGGATCCAGTGAGTCCACAGGGTACAATACGATAACTACTACCACGATATGAGTAAAGCTCCCTAAAGTCCAGTGATTGGAACCTGCAAAACAAACACCGTGAGTCTCGTTACAGGAAGGACAAGAGGGGGGGGGGGTCTTCATGTAACCACCCTCCGGCGTGAGAATCAGTAACATTCGTAAATGAAGAAAATACTGAAGTACAGAGACTAAGTGTAGTCAGAATATATGTGAGTGAATGAATACCTCATACCATTTGACAAGGTATTTATAGCCGAAGGATGATGGAAGATGATTGGGGCAGCTGTCCTCTTCTAGAAGATCTTTGATAACTACCTGGACACGTGTCTTCTTGTGATAGGTTGGGCTATACGTCCCATGTGCATGGGTACAACAACCTGGACACGTGTCACTAGCTGATAGGATGGATCGCACCCTGACCATGTGCACGGTTATAACAACCTGGCCAGGTGTCCCTTTCTTCTAGAAAGTATTTAAGTGGTGACAGCTATCCTACTGGCACTGTCCTCCAGTTATTTATGCGGACATATGTCTTGTCCCGCGGACGACTTTTGAGGACGCCCGGATGCTTCCGAGCGTATTATGAGGAAGTTCCTCCTCTATCTTGATATGCGGGTGATCCGTTTGTCCCGCGGGTGGCTTATAAGAGCATTCTTTATGACCAGCGGGTGGTACTTAAGGGTATTTGGGTCTTTTTGGTACCCTACCTCTACAGTTGTGTTTGTAGAATCATGTGCAAAAACACTAAGACCCGGAGGTGCTTCTGTGTTAGTTACACGTGACTCAGTTGCAGGGGTTCCCGTCGGCCCTTCAGGAAGTTTACTCATATCAAACGAACCAAAAACCAACGAAACTATTGCTGTTCTAACACAAATCACGG
This sequence comes from Bidens hawaiensis, assembly GCF_021521415.1. Lineage (NCBI taxonomy): Eukaryota > Viridiplantae > Streptophyta > Magnoliopsida > Asterales > Asteraceae > Bidens > Bidens hawaiensis. The sequence continues at coordinate 7,584 of NW_027492758.1, read as the reverse complement.
ATGGCGCCAATGAAGAAACACGGATCCACTCCCCGGGTATGGGTCCTGGATCCAGTGAGTCCACATGGTACAATACGATAACTACTACCACGATATGAGTAAATCTCCCTAAAGTCCAGTGACCGGAACCTGCAAAACAAACACCGTGAGTCTCGTTACAGGAAGGACAAGAGGGGGGGTCTTCCTGTAACCACCCTCCGACGTGAGAATCAGTAACGTTCGTAATAAAGAAAATACTGAAGTACATAGACTAAGTGTAGTCAGAATATATGTGAGTGAATGAATACCTCATACCATTTGACAAGGTATTTATAGCCGAAGGATGATGGAAGATGATTGGGGCAGCTGTCCTCTTCTAGAAGATCTTTGATAACCGCCTGGACACGTGTCTTCTTGTGATAGGTTGGGCTATACGTCCCATGTGCATGGGTACAACAACCTGGACACGTGTCACCAGCTGATAGGATGGATCGCACCCTGACCATGTGCACGGTTATAACAACCTGGCCAGGTGTCCTTTGTTCATTGGTTAGTATGTCACGTATTCCCCAAGTAAGAATCATGAGCCTTTCTTCTAGAAAGTATTTAAATGGTGACAGCTGTCCTACTGGCAATGTCCTCCAGTTATTTATGCGGACATATGTCTTGTCCCGCGGACGACTTTTGAGGACGCCCGGATGCTTCCGCGCGTATTATGAGGACGTTCCTCCTCTATCTTGATATGCGGGTGATCCGTTTGTCCCGCGGGTGGCTTATAAGAGCATTCTCTGTGACCCGCGGGTGGTACTTAAGGGTATTTGGGTCTTTTTGGTACCCTACCTCTACAAGTCCCCCCAGTCCAGTGTTTCTTCCGTGTGAAGTCTTTATGCGGGTGAAATTCTGTTAATCCAATAACTATAACACTAACAGATCTCAGATTTGTGGATAATCGATTAATACGTTTATATAGATCTAGCTCATAATTACTATAGATTTAGTGTTGTATGTGTTTATATATTATCAGTATATGTATACTAGTAATTCGTATAATATTAGTTTGAAGATTGAGAGAACGATTGGACAGAGATTCGATAATTAACTCTCAAAACTTAAATTAACAGTGAACAGTGTTCACTATATATATAAGGAGGTCTGGTTCGCTAACATCCCTAGCGAACCAGACACTACTTCGTCACATACATTAATTTAGACGAAACACCCCCTGATTCGTTAACATCCCCAAAACGAATCAGGAGGGAATACACTTAATGTCTTAGTTCGCTAACATCCCCTAGCGAACTAGACTTTAAACCTAACAAACTAGATAATAATTTAACTAATTATTACATTAAATAATAAACAAAACGTTAACGATAATTACAAAGACTAAAGACGCAAAACCGTGCACTAACAGACATCCCCTCGTCTTGAGCTCGTTGTCTTTAAATTATTTGAAGCGCTTGGATTGCCAGTCTCTGCAACTATTAATTCCATGCTCATGGCACACACGAACAACTCGTTGGAACTGCATAGCCAGGTCATAGTCTTCTTGGCGCTCGAACAAAATCTGCTTTATGTGGAGCACGTCATTGTCTGTCTTTGATAAATTAACCAACCACATCGGGTCGATTTTCTTGATGAGCTCAGTCTTCAGTCCTCTGCCAAGAACAATGACGGCCTCGCCAGTACGATTGTCATAGTACCAGCGGTTGAATGAGAGATGCAACTGTTGGGGCATCGTCTTCACAGGAACCTGTTTCATCGTCTTTGGCGGCTTTACCTTCAGGACAAGTTTTCTCCAGCCATTCCTCGGATCAATCTCGTCAATACGCTTACGCCTTGGGACTTGGGGCTTGAAGAACTTGAAGCCGTGATTGACCTCGAACAGTAAGTGTTGGTGAAACCACTCAGCTGTTCGGTAACCCCCACGATTGATAAATGGACGTCTCGCGAGGGTACGAACATCCCACCGCGGCAAAGTAAGAACATCCATTATCGTCTCGTAATACTGAATCCCCTTCTCCCATTTGATTATGCATACTTTTAGCTCAGAATCGTACAACCAGGAGACAATGTCACCATGTACCTTGAAAACAGTCTTGAAGGAGGTCACTTGATTTGCTTTGACCCATGCAGCAGCAATGACTTTTCGTTCTCGATCAACATATCGATACGCACTAATAATTTTACCCATTTTTTGATGTTTAAACCATCGTGCAATATCATCATCCGTTATAACTTCAAGTGAGTGAACTGTCCGCTTACACTTCAAGATCTTTTCCAACTCATCCTCAGTTTCTTTAAACGTCTGCTCATCGAATACTGGAGCACCTTGATCAACATTAGTGTGTTGAAACAAGTCAGGGTACTCCTCAGCAGTGACGTCTTCCATCTCAATATCCTCGTCTTCATAAATAAAGTCCGTATTCATCTGAATTGACGGATCATCTTCTAAACCTTCCTCATTCACCACTTCAACATCAGGTTCAGTTTCTAACACAGTTAATTGTTCGTCATTCAGCCCAAGCAGTATGGAAATCTACTCCCGTGTTAGAGATCTATCCACAAACTCACCAACCTCTATCTCATCCTTGTTCACCACACTTTTAACTACCCCTGATCCATCCTCAAAAATCACCGTATTAGCCGCAATCATCTCAATTGGCTTGGCGGCAGTTGGATCTTGATAAATAATAATCTGTTTATCCGAGTCTTCACCGCCACTAGTATCAGCACCGGAAGATGAGCCATATGATTGTTTAGGCTCACTTCCTGCACCAGACTCGTCAGGATCTTTATCATAATCTTTGATTTTCTTCAGGGCATCTTCTTTGCATGTCAGTTGAAGGATTAACTCCTCTTGTTCCTTTAATTTCACCCCCTGAGACTCAAAAATCGTACGCAACGACTTAGTCTCCTTCTGACAAAATGAAATATAACTCATCATCCGTCTTTGATTCTCCATGAGTCGTTCTTGATTTTGACGGTCAGCTGCCATTTGGTTTTCATAAAGATGTAGAAGATTCAGCAGCATCTCCGTCTGATGGTTTGATGGCAAGTTGTATAATGAGGGGTGAACAGGTTGAATCGGTCCCTGAGGTCGAGTGATTCTTATAAACGAGACATCACTTGGAGGTGGTGGAGTAGGAGGACGAGGAGGAGGAGGCCTCATCGATGGTGTTGAAGGAACGGTAGATAATGTAGCAGGAGGCCTTGGTATCTCAGATAATGTCATTTGAGGGATTAAACCAAGCCTTTCATGTGACACCAACGTTGTCGTCAATGTAAGCATCAGAGTGCTAGTATTAGGCGGCACTACCGAGCGTTGGGGCGTTGATTGATGTGGTGGTGGAACCCCAATAACTACCCCAGCCCCCTCTGAAACACGTCTCTTCTTCGATGGCTCACCAGTTGCCACCGCTTTCCCTTTCCGTTTCCTTTCTTGTTGAGCTGCAATGGTGGCAGCTAAAGCAGCATTTACTGCCTCTTGTTGCTCTTGAAACGCAGCATTACCAGCTCCACCATCACCATCATTACCATCATCATTTCCACCATCATCTCCACCATCATCGTTCCCACCTTCTCCCCCTTCACGCTCGAAATCCGAATCATCGTGGATCCAGCGCTCATTAGGAGGACATACATAGTTCGGATTGATTATATGTCAAATCATCCATTTATCTTGTGGCTTCTCCTTTCTATAAGTTAACATTCGATGCACAGTTTCAACTGTCATGTGTTCCATATGAAGTACATCGTTCACCAACGTCTGATCAATAGCCAAATTCGGAATTAAATCTTGAATAATCAGCTGAAGAAAGCGAGGATACATCAAGAACTTCTTTGACTGAAGTGTTTGCTGAACCTGTTCCTTCAAATGGTCGAAGCCTAACTCTAAGTAATTAAACGGCTTGTTTATAATCAAAGCAACAAATGCTGACTGCAAACTAAGTCTACACTCGTCAAACTCACCACGACGCCCACTCATACAATGAATTAGAACATGTAGAAGATACTTGTATGGTGGACATAACCCGTTCTTGTTCAACATTGATTTATGAATGTCGCCACCATACCGCAAGCGTGTGAATAAACCTTTAACCAGCGTCTTGTCGAATTCACTCGGGTTGTTATCATTATTACCCAATTGAAGTATGCGGCGAATAATCTCAACATCAATCGTAATCGGGGTTTGATTGATTGTAGCTCGAATGTATTTATCGTCCTCAACATATTCAGCTGTGTTCCAAAATTGCCTGATAATACTCAGATACACTTTAGGTCTAGCAGTTATAGCATAGTGTATCACCGAGCGTCGTAAGAAGGCTAACATATCCCCAAACACATCCACATTTGCCACATCTTGATTCACGTAAGCACAGATATTGTGTTTCTTGTCAAAGGGTAGAAAAATAACATCGTCTTGTTGTTCTTGTTGTGGTGGTTGATCTTGTGGAGGTTGTTCTGGTGGTGGTTGCTCATGTTGTCCTTGATCAGCCATTTGAACTGTATAAATATACATGATTATGAGAAATGTGAAGATATAATCTATATTAATCATCAAAATATGTTTAATTATTTATAATTGGTGTATTCATTGTCATAAGATATGTATATTTAATTTATTTTACGCGTTTAGTCGATTGAAATACTTTATATAATTTAAAAGTGAATTTTAAATTTAATTAAATTATTAAAATGTCATTCGTTAAGTATCACTCTGATTCGTTACTATTCAGTAACGAATAGAGCGATTCGCTATCAGGTAAATAAGCTAACGAAGTAGTCTTAGCGAATTACTTTTCAAAATGACTAACTAAGGATCTAGTTCTTTATGATTTTAACAAATCCACATATGATTCGTGAATTAAATTATTCGCTGAGCTAGTTCGTGTAATTCCTTAACGAATTGGACACGAAGCAGTTCCAATTCGCTAAGGATAACGAATGGTCAATTAGACTTAATCTTTGACCTGCAATGTCAAAGTCAAAATTAAGATGAACATCGATAGTCAACACTTTGAACCCATAATCAATTAGTCCATAACTATCGTTGAATCATCAGAATAATGAGCGTATTGAACTCGGAAACACACTCATAAGCTGATGGTGATGAGATTGAGGCTCAAAACCCAGATATATTGAGGTTAACCAAAGCAAACAGAACCACAGAAACCATGAAAACATAATCAACTCGGCAAACTATAATCAAACGTCGATTAAAGTCCACCAAGGGTATCAGAAATGCATTCCGATTTCATTGAAACATAAATAATCAAGTTCATCAACACAAATCATAAATAAAATGGGTTTATAAACTCGGAAAACCCTTAGACCACAAAAATCCATAATTAGACTATCAAAGCTCAGTCATTTTTGACGAAAATCATATCGCCATGATCATCTATACCTTAGACACACAGAGATATCCTTGAAATGTCGAAAAGTGAAAGTCGAAATTTCAGAAAAAATTTGAATAGGGTGACTTTAGTGTGAAGGAAGAAGATGAACAGTGAAGGACTGTTCGTGTTTCTTGTCTTATATAGGCTCACACGCTACCCGAGGTACACAGTGTACGAATTACCCAATTCGTTTGAATTATAAATAACGAATTAGATGATTCGCTATGACAGTTCGTTTCATTATTGTAGCGAATGAGACATAATTTGTGTCTGTGATTCGTTAAATATGTATAACGAATAAGGATGATTCGTTACAGAGTGCGGAAGCGAATTAGGTGAGGCGAACTAGAAACTAGTTCGCTAAAGAATCACCTAGTTCGTTATCCATAAATAACGAAGTAACTTTCAACGAATTTAAAATCTTGATTTAATTTTAAATTAAATTAAATGAATTAAATAATAAATTAAATCAAATAGATTCAATAATTTTTTTTAACTTAAATTAATTTCCGAGAACCATTTTATCCCGATAACAAAAATACTTTTACCAAAGAATATCCGAACATTAAAAATAGACAATCTTTTTGTGTTTTTCAATGATTTATCAAAAACAAAACATATTTTTGTATTTTTGATGAGTTTGAGCAGAGAATAATATTGACCAAAATGCCCTTCCATCACAGTTTTATATTTCAGCGATATTATGACTGGCGTTAAGTCGGTCATTGATATTGTTGTCCACTTAAATCTTATAATAAACCTTCGAGCATTTTTGTGATATGATTTATGGTTCAATTAGCGCACAGAATATCAGAAACTATCAATCCCTAATCTCGGTTCAAGCTTAATTTGATTTTTGCCAAATCACCCCAACTTGACTTAAACCATTATAACGTTGATCAAAATTTGAAATTTTTGAATATTTGAGCAATGCATCAAGTTTCCTCTACTGTGAGTGAATATGCACGAGTCCGTCTGTCGGCTTACATACATTGTATCCCCTGGGGTCCGTTTCTTATTTGTATTGAGACGCACGCAAGGGAGGAACAATTGTATGACTAACAGCGGATTTTGATAAAGTCAGTAATTTAGATTGTACAAAGTACAACGGTGATCAAGTTTAATGACTTTGGGTTTGCTCTAGAAAGCGAGTGAAATATTCATGCTTATGAATACCCAGATGATTAAGCCGTATAAAGACTCACAGTGTCCAGAATCCTAACGCTTGTTATTTGCTTTATTATATTTTTGGGTGATCAACAATTATAAGGCTTGAGTATGACCGTTACATTCTGCCATCTTTACCGAGACTTTTGCTAGAGACTAATACCTCTTTCAATTTGGCTTTTCTTTCAGTTTATATCACTTACTTTACTCTAGCAGCTTGTTTAAGACCTATCAATGCACCAATGATTAAGCACACAGTCTTTTAAGCTTATTTCTTTCTGGATTTGGAGTCAAATAATCAATGTACTATCATTTTCTCTTTTTGCTTCAAAAACTCAAAATTTTGAGGAGCATGAAATAAAATGATTTAGATTGCCCCAGTTAATTTAAGTTCATAAATTAGTGGCTATCCTATTCTCTACAAGTAGAGAACGGGACCAAATCATGCAAGCACGCTTCACAAACTTAAATAACTGACTAAATTCTCAGCTAAAAGTAAAGTAGAATGCTTAAAGAACGCCCCAAGTACTATCCATTCGTCAGGTAAATGGCTAACCCAAAGATTTATAAGAAATTATCAGGACCAAACATATACAAGTATATGTCCTTCAAAATAGAAGCAAATGACATAATTTTCAGCGATCATAAGCAAAATTCTTTTTGGTTTTTCTCTTTACAAACTAAAAAAAACAATCTTTTTGTCTTTTCGGAATTTTCTTAACAAAAACAAAATTCACATTCTTTTTGACTTTTTCAGAAATTTTTCTGTACAAACAGAAATCACAATCTTTTTGAAAGTTTCTAATTTTAAAATGTTTTTGGTTTTTCATATATTTTTTAAAATAAAACAAGAAATAACACAATATTTTTGATTTTTTAAAGTTTTCTAATGTTTTTTCGTTTTATCTATACAAACTCAAAACACAATATTTTTGTATTTTCTAGAATTCACCCCCTAAAACCTAAAAACATAATGGAATTTAAACAAGAATAAAAACTGAAAATAAAGATAATTATCCTAATTTAAGGATCTCAG